>NC_057803.1:378901429-379187791 GCF_018294505.1 Triticum aestivum | reverse complement strand
ATGGAACTTGAGGAATCCAAAGCCTTACAGGCCGTCATTGGACTTGGTTAAAAACATGGTGTTGGTAGTGGTACTTGGCGGGTCGGACAAAATCCGTCAGCAGGTAGCCGTCCATGGTCGTACTCATATTGACGTGCAACACGGTGGTCTTGATGGATTGTAGTCGATCTTGGCGGTCCGTATGGTCACCGAAACAATGCAACATGAGGGCCTCGAGTGAGAAGCAGAAAGGTGGTGCTGGTTGTGGTCAGCGGCAGGAAGCAGGCAGGGGGCTCGTCTAGTTCCCGGCCAGATCTGAGTCGGTGGAACTCCATGGGGCAGACGCCATGGCGTTCCTGATAGGCGGGTGAGGCAGCGCAGACTTCGGGAGGAGCACGGGCGTGCGAGGAGGCACTGCCTGGCGGCTGTGGACGCGAACGAGGGGGGGTATCATGGGGAACTCCGACGAGGAAGGAGACGACACGCTGGACGAGGGGTCACCGGACCTAGCGATTCCCGGCGGCGGTGATCTTCGGGGCTGATGCAAGGGGACTCAGGCAGTAGGTGAGGAAGATGGCACAGCGGCGGGGCGAGGTGTCGAGCTTGGGAAGGAGGCCGAGCGTTGCGGGCGCGCGACGACAGCTGCCGGATCTCGGGCGGATGCTGCATGGAGGAGCTGCGGCGCCTGGGAGACGAAGATTGCCTCCGGCGGCGAGCATGCAGGGCGGCAGGGTAGTTGGTTTGTGGGGTCGGACGAGGAGCACGGGTAGGAGTGGATCAGGACTAGGGGTGCAGCGCGTGTGGGTGGCGGCGCGAGGGAGAGAGCGAAGGGTGAGTGTTGGGGATCGGGGCTTCCTAGGGTTATAGGTTAAGTGGGGGCGGCTGGGCCTTAGGGCAGGATGGTTGGGCTGGCCTGGTTAGTCAGGCCCAAGAGGCCGGCTGGGCTGCAAGGCTGTCTCTCTCTCTACTCTTATTTCCTTTAGGAGAAAAGAATTAGAGAGAAGAAAAAGAAAGAAAGGGTTAGGGAAAGAATTTGCGCATGGGTTTAATTTTCCCGGGCTCACAAAAATGAGCTCGATCCAAGAAAAAATAGAAAGTAAGCATGGGTGTGAAGCTAAATTCAACCTCATTTGAATTTAATTCAAATGAGTGTGAGAAAGAAGTGGGTATTAGGTAGGTCCAAAAATGTTGAGAATTTAGGAGGAGCCTCGATAAATGGAGAAAGAATTATGGAGAAAGTTTGGAGAACAAACATGAAGCAAAAGGCATGAGAATTCAATTGCAAGTGGGTTGCGGTTAGTTCCAAACTAACGGAATATTTATGATACCTCCTTAAATATCAAGAGGATATGTTATAAAGAGAAATCACCATGTGAATTCCCTCGAGTTAAATAGATCGAAAGATCTATGCAATTTATTTAATTGAGTTTTAAAAAGGGGTTGCATGATGACATGATGGAATGCAAATGACGACATCATGAAATTCAACAAAAAAAAAACACACATCGGTCACGCAAAACATGGAAGGCATCTGGAGCGTCGGCCTCGGGTTGTCACAACTTTCCTCCACTTACAAGAGATCTTGCCTCGAGATCTAGGGATGACAACCGAAAGAGGAAGAGAAGAGGTAATACTAAGTCGCTTCTTGACAAAAGAGTGAAACCAAGGAACCTTGAGAGGTTGAAGAATCTTGCAAGAAATAATACAACAGAGATGAACGAAGTTGAAAACACTCCGTTAGAAAGGACGAACAAGGAACATTATGAGAACCTTGTAGGTTGCAAACACATGAATCAAGAGCTCAAGGGTCACGAAAGAATTTAAACCCGCTCTGGTGGAAAGAGAAGCAAGGTATACAAGAGGATTTGGGCAATGCTCCGGTAGAAATCGAAGGAACTTGATAAGATGGAAAGATCACTACTGCAGGATGCTGCTAACGCGACACTATGATTAGAGACCCTTCAACGAAACTGTGTGCGATGCAATAGTCCCAAACGGTGGTGTAAAAACCCGTCAAAAAGGTGCAAAATGTTTGCGATGGAAGATGCATCAAACACAGTCCATATTTTTGTTGCATGTGCGATGCAGGGCATACGGTTCAGTTCAATTAACCTTTTTCGATGAGGAGGAACAAAAAAAAGGGCAGCCAGATGAAGGTGTGTGCGATGTATAGCATACGGTTTACTCGGATGAACTGTTTGTGATTAGGCAACACAAAAGAAACGGTCAGCCATATCAAGGTGTGTGCTATGTACAACATATAGTTCACTTGGATGAACTACTTGTGATTAGGAAACACAAAAGAAATGGTCAGTCAGATCAAGGTGTGTGCGATATACGACATGCGATTCACTCTGATGAACTATTTGCGTTGAGACAAGAGAACAGAAATGGTTCAATATAACAAATACTATAAATATTGCAAGGTTCAAATTCAAAGATTACAAAACCCAAATTCAAACATTGCAAACTTCATCATTTATGAAAAGGGATCAGCTGCTGACAAGTCATGTATGGGTTTGACACAATGACTTCCAATTGCTTTGCCATATGCTCTTCTAATACGAAGTTTGGCATTTTTGGAGGCTCTTCCATTCCGCAGTACCTACCTGCTCTGATAATCATACCATTCATCTTTCCTAATTAAATGCATGTTCAACCTCAGTACCCTCAGCACCTTTACTCTGGCAAGAAAGAACCTGGCGAGGGTAATCTCCGGTAAGGACCCTCGGTAGGAGTTCAAAGTAATATTTTAGAGATGCAGATCCAGGCATTCGATGTGATTGTCATTATGAACATTATCCACCTCCGGGCCTATTATTATCTGCAAAAGAAGAGAATGTGTTAGTGCCTACATGCAGTTTTGAACACTGCTACACGCCCATTTGGTTTGCAGGATTTGTAAAATGCACCAACATGCCATCTTCGATCTGGCATGATTAACATGGGCATTTGATTACAATTTAGAAACATGTAGCCTTCTTCACAAGAGGTTGGATTGGATGAAAAACTCCCTATGAAAACTAGTATAGATGAATCCAAAGGAGAAATGCTTATGGACGATTGTAACCATATGAATGAAGCAGCCAATATGGGTGGGGGTGTATGTCCTAAAATCCTCCAAAATTCCTTCAGAAATCATAGTACATTGTCATTGTAAACTTGGGAAAAGGTGCAAAAAATTTAACTCCCTTATGTTTAACATTTAACAGGAATGGAACATCACCTCGATATACATCTACTTCAGGCACGGAAAGCATCTCAGGCAACTAACAACTTGGTTCAGGTTGGGGCCGACAGATTCTAGTGCCAAGACCTTCAATGTGCCCAGAGTCTGGGTGAAGCTTCGCTGGATGATAGATGAACATACATCTTCAAAACTAGAAATAGCGTTGATATCAAGAAGGAGAGGTATAAGGCGTCTGTTGTACCCAAAAGTTGTAGTATTTGACAGACGAATAACCCACCACTTTCAATTTCGGCGCAGAAATGACATTGATTCTTGTTGGACCATGTTGATCAACTACAAGTAATCTCCAAAGTGAAGGTGTGTCCTAGATGACTACATTGTGGTCCACCTTTTGTGATCTCCCGTTGCAGCAACAGCAACACGCATAAATAGACCGGAGAGTCCTAGAGGTGATGTGCAAGGTACTCGAACAATTCATCGCCTGAAGACGAAGGAACTCGAGTGCAGTACAGCCATGGAGCAGGCACTCCATGTCATCCTTTGGGATGCAGACGGTGACGAGCTCGAGGTGCTTCATTCATGGTAGAAAAAGACTGGGCGCTTCATTAAGGGGGATGGTAGTTCATGAACTTGGCGAGGCGCGGTGTGGGCGCGAAGCGGAGTGCGGACGTTTGCAGCAAGCGCATATGCCCATCATTAAAACTGAGCTTCTTGAGCTGATCTATGGTGGGGGATCGGAACCACTCATCAAGCTTGGCTCGGTCCTTGCCATGGGAACAGAACTTGCCCTTGATAAGGCCTTTGATTGGGCCATGGTGACTGCCGAGGATCTGGGAGAATGCACCCAAGCTTTGGCGATAGCCATGTCAGAGCTTGTGGGCGTTGAGGAGGTCGACAGGGGTGCAGAGCCATAGGGGGTGCCACCACCGGGAAAGGGCGGCTGTCCTCGCCCGATATTTGATTGGGTGGAGGGATATGATGACTATCAACATATCATCAGGGAGGTTGTTGATGAAGTCTAGGCCTGCTGGAGTTGCTTGCGGTTCTTTCTCAACCCACCTCCGCTTGTTGGCAGCCTCTTTCTCCACCTCATCGGCGGCGACGTAAACCTCTGTCTCCATATTCACGCCGTGCTCCGGTGCTTCAGCAACCCCGGCGTCACAACTCCCTCAGATGGGGCACTTCGGCGGCATCCTCGTACATTGACGGCTTTGAGGACTCAGAGCAACATTGAGGATGCGGGCGGAGAGAGAGGATTGTGCATGTGGCAAGGATGGGGGGTGCGGCCGCTCGGCGGCAACATTAATATAGACCAGTGGGAGCGAGGCGGGCGGCGGTCCAAGGCTATCTCGCTTCCCGGTGAGAACGACGGCTTAATCTCTATGAATGAAATCTATGCTTAATTGCTGAATCTTAGTTGCAAAAAATAGATTGTGCTATTGATTTTTAGCTGCATATTTTGAAAAATCACAGTGTCTCTTGGCTTATCGCCGAAGTCTGGCTTTAATATGCATACCGTAATCTGAACCGTTTGTGTTGAAGAGATGCACAAATCCTGCGTTGAATAGCTTGTACCCTTCCCGGCGAGCCTGCGCACCGGAATGCACCCGCACGCCTCCCGTTCAGTCAAGCAGCTGTCCACACAACACCTTCTATAGCCATTAAAACCAATTCATGTGGCATCACGTGAATGGTTAACAGAATGCACACGGTTTGAATTATACAAACATTTGAGATATTAATGTGGCAGCTATTTTTTCAAAATGCCTCTGTTGGCTGTCATTATTTGAGTGTGCCTTCTTTCAAAATGGATCCCTGTAGCTGGTGGGTCCCAGTAGTCAGGGGGAAACATTTTTTTCGCGAAATACAGTGGCCCGTCCGATGGGTCCCAGCTGTCAGGTGGAGGAATCATTATCTTCCGCGTAATAAGGAGGCACTTCCTTGCTGCGGTCGTGGACCCAGCTGTCAGCCTCTCCACGTACAGTCCACGTCCGATGGAAGTCGTTCCTTGACCATGTTGACCACGCCGCGCCGAGAGCACCAGGGCGGTGGACGATGGCGAGGCCTAGGAAGGGGACGACACGGAGGCAGGGAAGACTCAACAGTTGTTTCCCACGCAGAGGGGAGTACGATTGTATGAGGGTTTACTGGTTCATCACCAGGTGTGGGTGAGTAGAGGGATGGCTAGGCCAACGATGGGAGTATGGTCGGGCGGTGAGGCCTGCGCGGCAGCACAGCCGGCAGCGAGGAGGAGGGAGCAGGCAGTCCCGCCAGCCCTTGTTTGAGCGGCTGGACCAGGAAGAGCAGAGTTTGAAGAAGCACGATGGCTGTTGGATGGACATCCAACAGTCAGTGCTTGTGCGTCAACCTTTTTTAGGAAAGCCTCAAATCTGTGGAAAACAATATACAACCCATCTGCCATTATTTCTAATAATTTACAACCCATTTGCTAATTCTTAAGGTTTTTTTTTGGAGCCCATATTCTTTTTGTTAGCATTACAGCCCATATTGTGGCAACGGTTCAAAAATTATATGAAATTTTGCATATTTTGGTGCGGTCCGAACTGTTTTTAATCCCGAAATTTCGACTCACATTCAAACTGATTTTAAAAATAAATGTATATCAATATAAAATCCAACAAATTCTCCACGCATAAAAATTAATGTAATTTAAAATCTTGAAATGAAAAAAAGATATTTGAAACTAATTGCCGGTTTGATGTGTTTTAAAAATGTACAACCCATTTCTCATTACCGATGGGCCATTTTCTCGGCCAGCCGAATGAAAGCTCTCCTCGTCTTGAAAGATTTGCGGCCCAACACGCCTGATAAAGCGACTTACTTGGCAAATCACAAAAAAATTGTGCTGTGGCCGTGGACCCAGCTGTCAGCCTCTCCACGTACAGTACTCTTCCGATGGAAGTCGTTCCTTGACCATGTTAACCACGCCGTGCGGAGAGCACCACGGCGGTGGACGAGGGCAAGGCCTAGGAAGGGGACAACGCAACAGTGGAAGCCCGCGCGGAGAGGACTACAAGGGTTCACTGGTTCGGCTGCGGTGTGAGGCTGTCGTTGCCACAGGGCCTGGCCAGCGGTGGGAATAGTAGGGGGCGGTGAGGCCTCTGCGGCAACACAATCGGCCACGGGAGGCAGGAGCATGCGGCACGACCGGCGCTGCTTTGGGCGACTGGAGCAAGAAGACCAGAGGTTGAAGAAGCACTACGGCTGTTGGATGGACATCATACGGTCACTGGAGCTAGAATCATTCATATTGACTAAGTTGACAAAGCCCTTCATCCCCGTCAACTTAGTAGGCCCACAAGTCAGCCTCCAGCAAGGTGGGTCCCAGCTAGCCGGGGGAGTATTCATTTTTTTGTGCGTAACAAAGAGGCACTTCTGGTGGGTTCGAGCTGACAGCGGGGGGAATGTTTTTTTCGCGAAATACGGTGGCCCGTCCATTGGGTCCCAACTGTCAGGGGGAAACGATTTTTTTGCAAAATACTGGTGGCCCATCCGGTGGGTCCCTACTGTCAGGTGGAGGAATCATTATTTTCCGCGTAATAAGGAGGCACTTCCTTGCTGCCGCTGTGGACCCAACTGTCAGCCTCTCCATGTACAGTCCACGTCCAATGGAAGTCGTTCCTTCCATGTTGACCACGCCACGCCGAGAGCAGCAGGGCGGTGGACGACGGCGAGGCCTAGGAAGGGGACGACGCGGAGCCGGTGAAGACGCGGCAGTGGATGCCCACGCGGAGAGGAGTATGAGGGTTCACTCGTTCGGCTGCGGTGTGAGGCTGCCGTTGTCGCAGGGCCTGGCCAGCGGTGGGAATAGCAGGGGCGATGAGGCCTCCATGACAGCACAGCCGGCCACGAGAGGCAGGTGTAGGCGGCACGACTGGCGCTGCTTTGGGCGGCTGGAGCAAGAAGACCAGAGGTTGAAGAAGCACTATAGCCGTTGGATGGACATTGTACGGTCACAACAGCTAGAATCGTTTAGATTGACTAAGTTGACAAAGCCCTTGGTACGTCAACTTAGTAGGCCCACAGGTCAGCTTCCGAAACGGTGTGCCCCAGATGTCAGGGGGAGGAATCATTTTTTGGCGGGTGAAGCTAGAATATATGAGATTGAAGAAGAAGCACGGCATCCGTTGGATGGACATCCAACGGCCATTACTGTTAGAACCGTGTGTTGACTATAAGTTGACAAAGCCTTGCATGCGCGTCAACTCTGTTTTTTAGGGGACGCGTCAACTTAGTAAGCCCAGAAGTGTGTGGCAGAGAACTTATAGCCCATTTGAGATTTGTAAGAATGTGTAGCCCATTTTTGAATTCTAATGGAATTTACTACAACCCATTTATAGTTTGTTAAAAGTACAACCCATTTCAACCAACCGTTCAAAACAGAATTCAATAAATTTTCCCACATTTTGATGGGATCAGAAATATTTTTATCCCGAAATTTCTAGTCAGATTAAATACAATTTCAATATAAATTTATATTACGTAAAAATCCAACGAAACATTGCGCTCGCAACAATTAATGAAATTAAAATTTTCAATATCCAAAAATAATATTTTATAAAGTAATCACGTGTTTGGTGCATTTTTTATAGTTACTGCCCAGTTTTTATAATTACATCCCATTTATTATTTCTTAAAGCCCATTTTCTTGTTAAGCCTAATGCATCGCTCCTAGGAAAGATTTGCAGCCCAGTGGGGCGAAGAATAACAACTTGACCTTGCCTGGGTATTCCTAAAAAAGTATAGCTGGGCTAGCCATTTTCAGCTTGAAAAAAATTAATATTTGGGCTGGATATCTGGCCTGGGCTAGACGGGCCACAGCCCGCCCAGTTAATACCTGCAGTGATATTTTCGTTGTTGTTCAGAAGAGAAAAATTTATATCTGGGCTAAACATCGAAAAACTCTGCAGTGCTCACACCTCAAAAACACAAATACTGCTCGAGCTGCTTGGTCCCAGCTGTCGGCCGCTTCCTGTGCAATCTCTCATTTATTGACTAGTACTACATAGGTTGACAATGGTGTGGGACCATGATGTCAGGAAACCAGGGGGAAGCAAAATAAATAACTCCAGCGAGCGCTTCCACCTCTGCCTCGTTGTCTCCCGTGGAAAACCCTTTCCTCCCTTTTTTTGCTCGGGCAAGGACCAATGCATGCAGCACGTCCATGCGGTTATTAGGCAAGAAATAAAAGCACTTTGCATGCTATGAATTACGATGGCCTGCATTGGTAGCTAATAAGGCATCCTCTTAACTACTGTGATTAAATGTTGTGTTTAGAAGAGAGAAATATTCTTCTTTTCCACCAATCTGCTTGCACCTAGGTCGTGATGCACCTTCTAATATGACTTATTCACCTAGATGGAGGGAGTATAGTTTTATACATATATATATATAATAAGGAGGCACTTGCGTACGTAGGCTATGGACCTAGTGGGTCCCCATTGTCATCCTATCCAAGTAAAGTCATCTCCTCGCCCGCGCGTGCTTTCCGCTCGAAACAGTCAGCGCCGCCCGCCCCGCTTCCCGATGCAGGCGATTTCTCCGCCTTCAAACGACATAAGTGCGGTCCGTCCATCCATCTGCCGCCCACATTAATGATACGCGGTTGCCGAGGCGGCTACTCCGGCGCCACACGTCCATCCCTCCGCCCGCCCACCATTGCTATATAAACTGCTGCGCCGGCCATAGCCGCAGTCATCCGCATCCGTTCTCTTTCTCCTGTCCACACCACTACTGCCCACCATGGCTTCCTCGTGCTCCAACGCTCTTTGGGATGGGCGGACGATGGACCACAAGGAGATGGCAGCCATTGCTGCCGACTGGCTGGCCGGCAGGCACCCGGAGGACGACGACGTCCCAATGGAGAACATGGTAGTCGATGATCCGGCGCCAACCCCCTCCTCCGCGCCATCCTCGCCGGTGCATTGCACCATGACCATCGGCGAGGCCCGTGCCCAATATATGGACAGTGTGAGGCAGATGCATCAGGAGCAGTTTCGGGAGGCGCAGGCCGACGCCGCCTACAACCACCATCTCCTCCAGGAGCATTTGCAGGCGGAGGAGCAGATCACCGTGGAGCAGGTGGAGCAGGAGGCGTTGCTCGACTCGTACCGCTCCGCCCGCGAGGGCCGCCTCGAGCGCTGGCGGGAGCGCATGCGGGTGGCGGAGGCTGCAGCCGCCTACACAGAGGCTAGAAAAGAGGGTGATGAAGCGGGCGAGGCGCTGTTTGGCGAGACCGAGGACGAGGCAGAGGACAATGTCGGCTCCGACGAGTCCCCGCTCCACTGGCGTCGATGAGGCCCTGCTCCGCCGAGGCCCTGCGGCACCAACAACGAGGCAGAGGACACCGCTGGCTCCGCCGAGGCCCCGCCCCGCCAACAACGAGGCAGAGGACATCGCCGGCTCAGCCGAGGCCCCACCCTGCCGACAATGTGGGGGAGGATTTCCACCGCTCCGCTGAGGCGCCGCCCACCGGCAACGAGATAGAGGACATCGCCGGCTCCGCCGAGGCCCCGCCTCGCTGCCAACGAGGCCATGCCACACAAAAAACGAGGAAGAGTAGAACATGGTAGGTCACCGCCGCTCGAGTCCAAGTAAGGCCACCACTGCTACCCTCCTGTTGAAGCTAAGCTAGGCGGGTTGACCATTGACGGTCGGTTAGCTTCTTGGCGGCGACGTGGAGTCGGGGAGTTCTACTGGAGAATAACACTGCTTCTACTTAACTGCTGGTGTAGTTGGCTAACTGGCACGTGGGCCCAACAGGCCACATGTCAGTTATGCAACTGCACCTGCAGTTAAGTCACTAAAGCTTCTGTTCGGCTTAGCGGGACACAGGTGGGTAGCTTCGGTTAATTAATTATACCTCCAGCGCACCCCTTTTTAGTTGAAGAATGTATGAAATGTAATGAAAACTGGCATGTTTATATGAAATCCAACCATGTATGAATGAATTTATTTCGATTAGTTCGAATTCCTGCATCACTGGCATTGGATGAACATGCAAAACAATATGTACTAGCATTATTCCCAGGGTGATCACCTTGTTTGCAGCAGTTTCACATGTACTCCCTCCGGTCCTTTCTAGTCTGCATACAAGTTTTGTCTGCAGTCAAAGTATCTCTACTTTGACCAATCTTATACAAAAAAGTTTGCACTTTCACAATGTGCGAAGTAAAAAGGAACAGAAGGAGTACAAAGAGTTTGAGCAGGTTTTTAGCGTTTCTGTACATTGCAATCAAACACACAGGCCTGGCAATTCATAGAGAACATTCAAAACAATTGATGATTATGCATCTTAGCGACTCACATGTCAGAGGCAATATTTACTTCACAACTAAAGAATAAAGAAAAAATTGATCGACGCTGCTGACAGCAAGGGCGTCCCATTCGAAAATATCAAACGCATGTCTTGCTAAAATCAGTGAGCAAAATTTGACAAGGTTGTCCCATTCCAAAATATCAAATGCCTACGATTGTGGAATGGGCAGGGTTTGCCATCAGTTCGGACATTGACATGGCACCTCGTGCTAAATAAACCAGCTGTTCTTTTTGTGCAGTTCCACCAAAATCAACCAAATTCGTGCGTAGCTTGTATGATTTCGCCCTTATATGTTACAATGCCTTGAACTTATCGGCACCTCCTTTCTTGTGGTGGAAATGAATGATTCGATGTATTCATGAACATTTTGTGCAGTTCCCATTGAAATCAAGATGAGCACCCCTGTTTGCACAAATACGAAAAAGTGATTAGTATAGAGCAAACTGTACTATGAATTGACAGTTTCAACAGGCACATACATGGTCCATGTAGAGCACACTTTTAGAAAAATGGAACTCACCAGAAAGAATCCTAGAACAACATTGTACTCGCACATCACAGCAAAAAAATGGAGATTTTGTCAGTCCTTCTGAGCTGAAGTTAGTTTGGTCTTGTGGGGAGTAATGTAACCATCCTTCAACTGCTCCTTCTAACGATAAGATAGACAGGGCTTCTTCATCCTGGCATAATCGGAACTAGTCACTTCATGTACTCCATATTCTTGTTCAGAGGAAGATGATCCTGTTGTGCAAAGACAAGAGGACTACTAAATGCTAGCATCACTGTTTGCTCGAAAAAAGGAAAGGAAATATTTAAAACAACATAGATGAAGCACTTCTCAAGGACAATACCACTTTTTCATGATAGCACAGGGAGTTGATTTTTGTTTTTCTTCCCCTTGTTCTTCCTCTTCATCACTTGGTTCAATAACAAACAAGCTTCACCTTCAATGTAAGATTTGGCATGTCAATTAGGGAGCACAAGTATAGTATTAAAATTAATTTTCTGATGAAAGTGGCAAAATACAGGCTAGCAATTGTGAAATATCATTATCTTACCTCAATGGGATATTACCGTGCACATACAGATTGGAAATCTTGTCTCCATTTGTGCAGTTCACTAAAATCAAGCAACATTATCGTACAAGTAGCACAACATATGAATGCACACTGCAGAATCATGTGAAAGAAGGCTAGTACTGACCTCTCATGATGCGGAATTCAAACAACTCGCAAGAAGAAGATCTGAACCAAATTCGCCCTAACGGATAGGAAGTAATATCTCCTCTTGTGCAGTACCACTAAGATCAAGCAATCAAGCAACATTGTCGGTGTGACATTTTGGTTGAACACAAAACACTCTTAAAACAAAAGTGTTTTGTGCAGTGCAACAAAAGGTCACAATGGCAATGAGGTGAAGCAGATAACCCTTTTTACACAGAGGTGCAAAGGAAACAATTAGTGGTCAATAACGGTGGATGACACAGAAGCCAACAAAAAGAAACATCTACATTATGTAAATGGGAAAGAAGGCAAGACAATAGCATTTCTCAAACGGTGGCATTGATTAATATTAACATAGAGATTATATTAAGAATAAAATTCGTTAAACATGTAATTTGCTTTTAACTGTGGCATCGCATCAATTTTCCAGCAGCATTATTAGAGGGTGTTTGTTTACAGGGACATTTTGGTGTAGGGACTAAAAAAACTCCATGTCAGTCCCATCTAAACCAAAGAGAAGGGACTTTTAGGGACTAAAAGTGGGCATTTGGGACTAAAGAAAGAAGACCCCGAGGGAGTCTTTTTGGGACTTTTTCCAATAGTTGCCCCTGCCATGCATCGCACCTTGTCTCTATTAGTTCATTACTAGGGGTAACATTGTCTTTTAGCATGCCATTTAATAACCTCTAGTCCATGTTTAGTCCCTGGGACCCAGCAGGTAGGGACTAGGGAGTTTTTAACCAAACAGGGCCTTAGATTAACAACAGCTAATGTGTTGAACTGGACAGTGGATGCACCAGCACCATGTGCATCTACCGATGTACTGTGGTCATGCACAGTCTGTTGCAACAAAGAACAAGCGGCCAAGGAGCATATTTGTGTCGGTCCCAGTTTTGTTATCTTTAGATGCCTTTCCCTATGTGAGTGCAGCAAATCTAGTCCTGCTCAAACTCTACAGCCTTGTCCCTTCCTTTTTCTTTTTGAACTAGTACTTTCGCCCCTTCCTTTCCTCTTTGAACCACGTCCTAGATTTATGCGATACAACTTTCCCCACTACTTTCCCCCATTACTTTCCTCTTTGAACCACGTCCTAGATTAATGCTATACAACTTTCCCCCTTCACTTCCTCTTTGAACCACGTCCTAGATTCATGCTATACACAACTTTTCCCACTACTTTCCCCTACTCCTTTCCTGTTTGAACCACGTCCTAGATTCATGGTATACATGAAGCTAGAGCAATGCATGTGGAGTAAGTAAATTATACCTTGAGGTTCTTGGGGCGTGGTTCGATGGGCGATGGGACGGCGACAAAGAAGAAGGGGTCGGAGGCCCTCCCGCGCCGCCGCTGGGTGGAAAGTGAACAACTGCGCCGGTAGTCCCTCACCGACGGCGACAGCGTTAAGCCTCCTTCCCTTCCCGGCGGACGGATCCTACCGGCTCTTTGAGCAGCAGTGAGAGGAGAGAGAGGCCAATGAAGTCTTGTTTAGATCTGGAGAGGGCGAGAGAGTGTGAAGAGAGCAACTACAAGCACTGAGGCTCTAGCGGGAGAGGGCGAGAGAGTGAGCGAACAGGCTAACCAGCTACACAACCCTCCCGTTATGTTCAACGAGAGGGAAATAACCTTTTATAAATTCTTGCATTCGTGTGACAAGCATGCCGTGTTTTTTTGTGTGTGTGGGAGTCATTGGGATTTCAGTCATAATCGTGTCATGTGGCTTTGGTGGTAAGACTATCCACAGTGGTGCAGAAATAATGCAGCCTTAGTCACCTTACCTCTCTCCACATAGTACGTTGGGTCCCACCAGTCAGAGGGTGAAACAAACAAATTAATAAGAAAAATTAAAAGCGCCAGCGGTGTATCTTACCTCACACATCTCGCTACTGCTCGGGAACACTGTCCAATTGATCCCTCCGTTCGCTCACGTACTATTTTAAGTGAATCCTTACTATAACATGCACACAAATTTTGGCCACTTGTATTCGACTTAAGTCAGTGTGCCACCGTATCTCGTATACTTACTACTCCCTCCGTCTAGGTGTAATAAGTCACGTTAGAAGGTGCAACGGGACCAAGTTGCATGCGTGTGCGTGCGTGCGTGTGTGTGTGTGTTTAACACCATGTGTGTGTTAGAGAGAGCGATAGATCGACCTACTCCTACAGAGATGTCGGCGTTCTGGGAATGGGGGTCCCCAGACTTGCGTGCCTGCGGCCTGCGGCGTGGCTCAAAAGGGGGCCCAGCACGGCCCATCTTCATCAACACAGACCCAAGACCCTAGCGAGGGGCCAAGCCTCGCGGGGCGGATGACGCGGAGCTTCCTCAGGCACGGCCTCATCAGCCTGGCTCGTGAGGAGGCGGAGAGATCAAGGCGGGGTACCTCACGAGGTGCCCGTGACGCAAGCCATGACGACCAAAGGCGCGAGGCAGGTGCCAGCCCGTGTAGTGTCCTCCTTTCCTCTTTGGTGCAAAGGGAGCAAGCGCAACCGCGGAGTACCGAGGCATCAGGCAAAGGTTGCCATTTCGGTGCAACAAGACCAAGACCAGGAGGACTGCAAGACGGAGGTCATTGTGGAGCCCAAGACGGCGTCACCCCCAGAGCTTTGTGCAGGCGAAGACTACTTTTGTCAGGATAGCTAGTACTAGCTGTCCCCCTTAAAATTAGCCCGCCATTGTTGGCTCCGTTCCCGCTCGATATTTGGGAAGAGGACCAGGGCCTCTATAAATAGGACCAGCCACCCACAGGGCAATGGGGGGGGGGAGAAAGAGAGAGAGTTTTAGGGGGATCGAGACCAATGATAGAAGAGAGAGAGAGAGAGAGGAGGGTGACTGAACTCGTCCCAGCAGTTCATCGCCCCAGCCAAGAACAGACCCTCACGAGGATGTTCTTCCTTGTATTGTTCCTCATCATCAACCCAAGAGGCAATCCACCACACCACACACTGGAGTAGGGTATTACACCACAACGGTGGCCCGAACCAGTATAAACCCTGTGTCTCTTGTGTTGTTCTTTCCATAGCTTAGATCTTAGCGAGGCGGAGGGGTGCAGGTAGGTAGGAGGCGAAATCTCCACCCGCACCCCAGTGTTCGAACCTCAAGGGTCTGCCGAAACCCGAAATCCGACATTTGGCGCGCCAGGTAGGGGTGCACCGGAGTTTTCTCTTCCGCCACCGCCACGGCCTGCCTCGCGATGAGTAGCGCGTCGCCCGCTCCGGCCGCCGGCGCCAGCATGGGGGCCAGGGGGCTCCGAGCCCTGGCCCCAGCCCTGCAACGGGTACGGTGGCCGGACAAGTTCAAGCCAACAACGCTGCCGCGCTACGGCGACGCAACAGATCCGATGGCCTTCTTGCTGGCGAGCGAGGAGGCCCCCCTCGAAGCTGGAGGTGACGATATGGTCATGGCCAACTGGCTCCCCATGGCCCTCACCGGCGCTCCGCGCCCATGGCTGCTCCACCTGCCGGCAGCCTCCATGGCCTCTTGGGAAGAGCCTCGCAGCCTCTTCCCCGCCCATCGCGCTACACCAACACCCCCGGTCATCGCGGCCCTCCTGGGCGGCTCGCAGGCACCGCCTACAAGTCACCATGTCAAGCCGTTCATCCGCCGGGTCAATGCTGCTTCCACGTGGCAGGGGGCTCTCCCGGACCGGGCGGCGTCCAAGGCCGGCCTGACCTTCAGCTCGGAGGACCACCCCTCCAACTCGGCCTGCTCGGGTGCGCTCCCCATGCTGTGCACCCCCACCATCTGCCAGGTGGCCGTCACCAGAACTCTCATCGATGGCGGTGCGGGCCTCAGCGCGCTCTCGGTCGAGGCCTTTAACCTCCTCTGCATACCCCTGGAACGGCTGCAACCTAGCCGGCCCTTCTCAGGCGTTGGGGGAGGATCATCCAGCTCCTTGGGACAGATCCGGCTCCCAGTAACCTTCGGCACCTACAACAACTTCCGCATGGAGCTGGTCGACTTTGACATCGCCCCCATCGGCCTCCCCTACAACGCCATCATCGGCTACCCAGCGCTGGCCCAGTTCATGGCCGCGACGCACCCGGCGTACAACCTCATGAAGATGCCCGGGAGCAGCGGTGTCCTCACCATGCACGGGGACACCAGAGACGCGCTGCGGGTGCTCAAGCTCGCCTTCAAGACGGCGGCATCGGCACAGCCCACCGACTTGGAGACCCCCGAGCCCAAGGGGGCTGCACCCGCCAAGAAGAAACAGTTGTTCACCCAAGACAAGGCAGAAATCAAGCAGATACCCGTCGATGAGGACGGGTCCACCAACGCCACTTTCACCATAGGCGCCAACCTCGAACCCGAGTAGGAGGAGGCCCTGGTCGGGTTCCTGCGCACAAACAAGAAGGTATTCGCTTGGGAGCCTGATCAGTTGACAGGGATCCCTAGGAGTGTAATCGAGCATCACCTCAATGTGTGCCCCAACGTGCGCCCTGTGAAGCAGAAGGCCAGGCGGCAGTCCACAGAAAAGCATGCCTTCATCGTCCAAGAGACCCGCAAATTAGAAGCCGCTGGGGTCATTCGCGAGGTCCGATACCCGGATTGGTTGGCCAACCCTGTCGTTGTGCCAAAGAAGGGAGGGAAGGAGCGCATGTGTGTCGACTTCACCAACCTCAACAAAGCATGCTCGCAAGATCCGTTCCCGCTCCCCCGCATCGACCAGATCGTTGATTCCACCGCGGAATGCGACCTGCTGTGCTTCTTGGATGCCTTCTCTGGGTATCACCAGATCAAGATGGCGGTAGAAGACGTCGAAAAGACAGCCTTCCTAACCCTGTGTGGGGTGTACTGCTACACATGCATGCCATTCAGGCTGCGTAACGCAGGGGCGGCCTTTCAGCGGCTGATGCACATCACCTTGGGCCCGCAGCTCGGGAAGAATGTTGAAGCTTACGTCGATGACATTGTGGTAAAGTCTCGGGAGGCCAGGACCCTGATACAAGACCTGGAGGAAACTTTCGCGAGCCTCAACGCAGTGAACCTACGGCTCAACCCAGAGAAGTGTGTGTTTGGAGTCCCCTCGGGCAAGCTCTTGGGTTTCCTCGTGTCCCACTGAGGCATCGAAGCTAACCCGGAAAAGGTCAAGGCGGTGGAAGACATGAGCCCGCCAAAGACCCTCAGAGAAATGCAGAAGCTCACAGGCGCGTGACTGCGCTAGGGCGCTTCATCTCCAAGTTGGGGGAACGAGCGTTTCCCTTCTTCCAGCTAATGAAGAAAAAGGGGCCCTTTGAGTGGACTGAAGAGGCCGACAAGGCATTCCAGGATCTCAAGAGATACCTGACCAGCCCACCGGTCATGGTGGCTCCGCGCCCTCAAGAGCCCCTGGTGCTTTACCTCGCCGCCACTCCCTACTCCGCCAGCGCAGCCCTGGTGGCGGTTAGAGAGGAGTGTCGAATCAAAACCGCAGCAGCATCCCAGGACAAGGCAAAACAGGAACAAGGAAGGCCCATAGAAACCGCCACCGCGGCTGAGGAGGATCAGCCGCCGTAGAGGAGTGCACCGGAGGCGGAAGAGGCCCCTCTCCCAGATGGCCAGCCTCAGGAGGCCTCATTGCCTCAAGAGGCGCCATGGTCTCCGAAGGGAGCCGCCAACACTGATGCACCCAACCTTGTTGAGCACCCCGTGTACTTCGTCAGCACGGTGTTGCGGGATGCGAGGGCGCGGTACCCCATGCCTCAGAAACTCCTCCTCGCGCTACTGGTGGCCTCGCGCAAGCTGCGGCACTATTTTCAGGGTCACCCCATCAAGGTCGTCTCGTCATATCCCCTGGAGAGAGTGCTCAGGAGCCCTAACTCAGCTGGAAGGGTCGCTGAGTGGAACATAGAACTGCATGCGTTTCAGCTCGAATTCAGCACGACCAGAGTCATCAAGGGAGCAGCGTTGGCGGATTTTATGGCAGAATGGACGGAGGCACCAGGCCTCAAGGCCGACGAGGATCGGTCCCTCTCCCCGGGAAGCGAGGCGCCAGAAGGTTGGGTCATGTACTTCGTTGGGGCGTTCTCCATGCATGGCGCAGGGGCTGGGTCGGTGCTTATATCACCCACTCAGGACAAGCTCTACTACGCTGTGCAGCTCTGTTTCCAGCAAGGTGAAAAGGTCTCCAACAACATAGCAGAGTATGAAGGTTTAATAGCGGGCTTGAAGGCCGCAGCTGCCCTGGGGGTGAAACGCCTCACCATCAAATGCGATTCGCAGCTCCTTGTCAATTTCTCCAACAAGGTATACGAGCCGAAAGATGAGCACATGGAAGCCTACCTTGCAGAGGTCCGCAGGATGGAGAAGCAGTTATGGGGGTTGGAGTTGCAGCATGTGCCCCGTGGCACCAATCAGGAGGCCGATGACATCGCCAAACGGGCGTCCAGGCGGTTACCTCAGGAGCCTGGCATTTTTGAGGAGCGGCTCTTCAAGCCCTCAGCCCTGCCGTCATTGTCAAACATGGCTCAGCCTTGGGAGGAGCTCCCCCAGCCACCTGCCTCAGGAGCTCCGGCCTATGGCCCGGCCTCAGGAGCATGCCTGCTCCTGATGATGGAACCTCAGGAGGGATGCTGGATCACGGAGCTCCGGAGTTACTTAACACAAGGGACCCTGCCGGAGAACGAGGAGGAAGCGGAGTGAGTGGCACGCTAGGCCACGGCATACTGCATCAAGATGGAGAGCTCTACCGAAAGCGACCAAACGATGTGTCCCTGCGCTGCATCTCCAGGGAGCAAGGGAAGGAACTGCTGGAAGATATACACGGCGGAGACTGTGGACATCATTCATCATCACGGACCCTCGTCGGCAAGGCGTTCCGCAGTGGGTTTTATTGGCCCACCGCACTCAATGACACCGTCGAACTAGTGAAAGCTTGTGAGGCCTGCTAGTTCCACGCCAAGCAGATCCATCAGCCGGCAGGAGGCCTGCAGACTATACCACTTTCGTGGCCATTCACAGTCTGGGGGCTGGACATCTTGGGCCCGTTTCCTCGGGCGCCAGGGGGCTACCGCTACCTCTATGTCGCCGTGGACAAGTTCACCAAGTGGGCTGAAGTAGAGGCTGTCCGCACCATTCCCGCGGGTTCCGCGGTCAAGTTCATCAAGGGCCTCGTGAGCCGGTTCGGGGTGCCGAACCGCATCATCACGGACAACGGTTCGCAGTTCACCAGTAACCTCTTCAAAACATACTGTGCTAACCTTGGAACACAGATATGCTACGCTTCGGTAGCGCACCCCCGAAGCAACGGCCAGGCCGAGTGAGCCAACGCAGAGGTCCTGAGGGGCCTCAAGACCAGGACGTTCAAGAAGAAGCTGGAGGCCTGCGGCAGAGGTTGGTACGACGAGCTTCAGTCCGTGTTGTGGTCCATCCGCACAACCGCGACCAAGCCGACTGGAGAGACCCCGTTCTTCCTAGTCTACGGAGCCGAAGCGGTCCTCCCTCACGAGGTCAGACGTCGCTCCGCGCGGGTCCTAGCGTTTGACGAGGCACAGCAGGACGCCATGCGGGGGATGGACCTCGTGCTGGGGGAGGAACGTCGCCGAGAAGCCGCGCTGCGAGCGGAAAGGTACCAACAAGCATTGCGGCAATATCACTGTCACAACATCCGCGCCAGAACTCTCGAGGTAGGAGACCTCGTGCTCAGGTGGGTTCTCTCCAGGGAGGGGCTGCACAAGCTCTCTCCCATGTGGGAGGGCCCGTTCAAAGTTGTTCATGTTTCCAGGCCCGGCTCCGCGCGCTTGGAGACTCAGGAGGGGATGCCGGTCCAGAACGCATGGAACATCAGCACCTCCGGAGGTTCTACCCCTAAAAAGGCCCAGAGCCTGTGAAGAAGGCGAATGCCTGTGAAGCTGTCGTGTTTTGGAAAAGGTCCAGAGCCTATGAAGAAGGCGAATGCCTGTGAAGCTGTCGCGTTTTGGAAAAGGCCCAGAGCCTGTGAAGAAGGCAAATGCCTGTGAAGCTGCCGCGTTTTGGAAAAGGCCCAGAGCCTGTGAAGAAGGCGAATGCCTGTGAAGCGGTCGCGTTTTGGAAAAGGCCTAGAGCCTGTGAAGAAGGCGAATGCCTGTGAAGCTGTCGCGTTTTGGAAAAGGCCCGGAGCCTATGAAGAAGGCCAACGCCTGTGAAGCTCGCCGCCCGTGACACTCTCACGTAATAATGAGTTGGGAATGTACACGCCCCGGAGTCTCAGGAGCGCCGGCCTCAGGCCCTAGGGCTCCCTCCCACGCCCAGTGGCAGCACTTAGCTCCGCGCTGGTGAGAAGACGTCGAAGACTAGATTAGGTGCCGGACGTGGCTTCATTTGCTTTCCGCAGTTGGCTTGTTCCTTCTCATTCGAAGTTCTATTGAAGTTGTTTCCGTTTTTGGCTTGTGGTTCTTCGACTTTTCACTCTCCTGCCTCAATTTCTCTTGTGCAAGGCCTTGCGAGGGGGGGGGGCAGCCGAGTGCCCTCGCGAGTGTTCCTGTCCTAGTCGTTCAAAGGGTTCGTGACCTGGCTCCATTACAGGAGTACCCCTCCAGTCCATGCCCCACGGGCACCGCGACACAAACACAGGGCCTGGGTCGGTCGCCCCCCATGGCTGGGGCCGGGAACTATCCATGCGTAGGCACATAGCCGGAAGGCACGATAACGGAAGCAAAACGATGATTAACAACAATAACCCAAACACGCCCCCGCGGGGCTCCACACTAGTGTCTTTTCACGCAGGAAAAAGGAAAAAAAGAACAAATTAGGCGCAGCTCGCCTCACACCGGCCTGCAGGGAAGACTCGAGCTGCCTCCGGGGCTCAAGCAGACTCCCTCTCACGCTTCACCGGGGCGCGACGGCGGGCGGACACGCTGCCACCTCCCAAGCAGATACGACGGCGTGGAGGCTGACTGCGGCCACCGCTAGAAGAGTCACCGCCTGAAGAAGAACCGGAGAAGCTTGGGGAACCCTGAGCGCCGCCAGTCACGCGAGCGCTGTCCTCTCCATCATCGCCGGAGCTGGGTTCCCGGCCACGGTCGTCGTCCTCGGGGCAGCACCCTGCGCGGCGACCATCTTCCCCAAACACCCTCACATAGAGGGTATCATCGCCATCAAACTTGAAGTGCAGAGTGCACCGACGGCTCAGGCCACGCGCGCGGGCAAACGTCTGCCAACCGCGGGCCAGGGCCAGGCTGCCGGCTGTTGAGACCTCCAGTGAAGCCCATGAGGCCCGGCTGCAACAGCCGTCGGCCTGAAGCCATAGGCTGCCCGGGGCGCCGGTCGGGAGCTCGCCGAGGAGGAAGCGAGGAAGTGGAAGCTGGGTGCTAGTCGGCTCCATCGACCACACGACGAACTCCGGCAGCACCTCTGCAGCACGAAAGCGCGGCCTAGGGGGACGCGCGACCGGAGCGCGCCCACGGCCGCAGCAATCCGCCCGTCGCCATGCTGGAAATCGTCTCCACGGCCGCGGGGAGCTGCCGTGGTGGCCACAGGATGTTTGCGAGGGCGCCCTCGGGCGCACTTGGGCGGGGGAGAGGCAGGCTCAACCTGGTGAGCATTCCCCTTCTCTGCGACCGAGAACCTCCTCGACGGGGCCATGAAGAAGAAGGAGAAGCAAGGGGGGATGAACTGGAAGGGCGCGCGTCGTTCCGTTCTTATGGCCGGCGAAGGCCAACCGCCGACCTCCACGATCGCAGGTAATCATGACCCACTTTGCATGCAGGGACTTGTCCAATCCGTGCAGTTGCCAAGGCGCCATGGGGAAGTGGAGACGCCCACGTCCAATCAACCGCCACGCGGCGCCCAAGGCTGCAGGCTGTTAGGGCCCGCGGCGCTTCGCTCTTGCCCTTCCGCCTCCCTGCACGGCCAAGTCTGGGCCCGCCTCGGGCCCGGGGGCTACTGTCGGCATTCTAGGAACGGGGGTCCCCAGACTTGCCTACCTACGTCCTGCGGCGTGACTCAAAAGGGGGCCCAGCACGGCCCATCTTCATCAACACAGACCCAAGACCCTCGCGAGGGGCCAAGCCTCATGGGGCGGACGACGTGGAGCTTCCTCAGGCACGGCATCATTAGGCTGGCTCGCGAGGAGGCGGAGAGATCAAGGCGGGGTACCTCACGAGGTGCCCGTGACGCAAGCCATGACGACCAAAGGCGCCAGGCGGGTGCTAGCCCGCGCATTGTCCTCCTTTCCTCTTTGGTGCAAAGGGAGCAAGCGCAGCTGCGGAGTACCGAGGCATCAGGCAAAGGTTGCCATTTCGGTGCAACAAGACCAAGACCAGGAGGACTGCAAGATGGAGGTTATTGTGGAGCCCAAGACAGCGTCACCACCAGAGCTTTGTGCAGGCGAAGACTACTTTTGTCAGGATAGCTAGTACTAGCTGTCCCCCTTCAAATTAGCCCGCCATTGTTGGCTCCCTTCCCGCTCGATATTTGGGAAGAGGACCAGGGCCTCTATAAATAGGACCAGCCACCCACAGGGCAATGGGGGGGGAGAAAGAGAGAGAGTTTTAGGGGGATCGATACCAACGATAGAAGAGAGAGAGAGAGAGAGAGAGAGAGAGAGAGAAAGAGAGAGGAGGGTGACTGAACTCCTCCCAGCAGTTCATCGCCCCAGCCAAGAACAGAGCCTCGCGAGGCTGTTCTTCCTTGTATTGTTCCTCATCATCAGCCCAAGAGGCAATCCACCACGCCACACACTGGAGTAGGGTATTACACCACAACGGTGGCCCGAACCAGTATAAACCCTGTGTCTCTTGTGTTGTTCTTTCCATAGCTTAGATCTTAGCGAGGCGGAGGGGTGCAGGTAGGTAGGAGGCGAAATCTCCGTGCGCACCCTAGTGTTCGAACCTCAAGGGTCTGCCGAAACCCGAAATTTGACAAGAGAGATGTTGTGTAGTGTACGATTTTAGCCATGAGAGTCGGTGCATCCTCTCATTTCCGGGCGTGTCCGGTAGGGACATGCGGACAGCTGCCACGCCCGCTCCTGACCAGCCTGGCTAACCCAAAGCCCCTCCATCGCCCGCACGTGCTTCCCGCCCGAAACGGTCAGCGTCGCTCCAAAGAATCGGTGCCGCATTCATGCCCGGGTAGAGCGGACGCGACCTCTCACTGGCGCAAGAGTGATGGTTGCTTCGTCCGTCCAACTTACTGCTGGGTCTATGTGATTTGATGGCTCATTGGTCTTTATTACTGAGGTGGTAGGACTGCTGGATGTCCCACGCTTTCAGCGAAAGGAGGTATACTACTACTAGATTACAATTTTCTCCATTCTTACAGCGGAGGCGTGCAAGAGCAGTGAAAACACGTAGGTTCAGTGATTACATGGCCCACCTCACACTACTATCACCGTGCGACACCTGACTCTTTACATAGTACTCCCTCCGTTCCTAAATATTACTAGATGAGTCCCTGCGCGTTGGCATGGAATACCGGTATATCTCTCTGCGCAAAATTATCGATTTCATAGAACAAAAAAAACTCTATAACTGCATGAAAAATGTGGTAGCCAAACTAAATACACTCCCATCATCATTTAGATCATCCCATGTAAGGAAAAAAGATCAGCCAACACCTGAACTCCTACTGCATAATGGGATTATATTTTTCTTTTTGACATGTTAATGGGACTTAAAAGCTCACTTACATGCATGCTATCGGTGCATGCTTGCATGCAGACATGTTGATGTGATTTAAAACCCACTCACATGCATGTGGCACGGTATTTCTGCATGCTTGCATGTGGCTTAGTGCGGAGCCTCTCAACCTCAAGATCAGATGGCTATTATGGACTGATTTACTTCATCTGACGGCTACATCAATTTTGATGACGTGGCTCAAGGAGAGGATAGAGAATTCCTAGTAGTGGGGGCTAGCTATTACTAGTAGATATAAGTCTTTGTAGAGATTCCACTACATACGGAACAAAATGAATGAATCTACACTTAAAATGCATCTATATACATCCGCATGTGGTTCATGTTGAAATCTCTACAAAGACTTATATTTAGGAACGGAGGAAGTACTAGTATAGTACGTACTGTAATTTATCAACGAGATAAATTTGTACAATGCTATGAAGCTTCCAGCTTCTGTTACATGTATCTTGCATCCATGGTTGCCCGTTGCAACATTTCATCAAATACAAAGGAGACTAACATGCCTGCTATTGCATCTCAATGATTGATAGATCATAGCAAATATGTACTCCCTCCGTTCCAAAATAAGTTTCTCAACTTTGTGCAAACTTTAGTACAAAGTTGTACTACTACTAAAGTTGACACTTATTTTGGAATAGAGGCAGCTAAAGAAAAAATGATCCATGCAGTCCCTAGCCCTTGAACCGTGAACCCTGACCAGGCTTCAATTTGCTGGCAACGTTCGAGCTTCCTAATAAATGAAGTTTGCAACCTTTTGACCATCGGATCATTTTGTGCAGTTTCACCAAAATTGAGATGAGCATCCCTGTGGCAAAGAAATTGAACAAGCGTGATTAGAATAAGATTACTGGGACTAGTTGATGAGACATAAACTCATCACAAATACAGTACATAGAAGCCAGTAGAGGTATGTGCGGGGCAAAGTAGAGAAATATCCACAGGGAGTGATGTGGGCAGCTGGAGCAGTGGTGCAAGCATGTAAAGGGAGTTGTACCTGAGGGACGTAGCTCAACCTTGAGGAGGGCGGCGGGAGGCGGCAACTGCCCACGTCGCGGCAGTGAGCAAGGGACGAAGGCAACCTCACCGGCTTTGAGAGAGAGAACGGTGGGGACCCCTGATCGGGACGTGCCGACAGTGGGTTTTCGCCGTCGGCAACGGCCACCGGATCTACACTAAGCATCCACCGCTTCCCCAAGCGGACGTGATCTGCCGGGATGTTAGAGATGTGGCCACAGTCGTTTTGTGCGAGAGAGTGTGAAGAGAGCAACCCCAGCAAGCAACCATGTAGGCTGGCCCGTCCTGACTATGTACTCCTTTTCTCTCCATATGAACCTATCACATTGCGTACGTGCCACTTAAGAAAAAAAAACTTTATTTATAAATGACGTAACACCTACTACTCGTTCTCCTATAAACATTTATAAAATATTGACCTTGCGATTGGCTCTTCACATCTTCGGGAAGTCGAGAAATAATGGTAGTGCAGTATATATCGTTCTGGCTATATGAGACAGAATGAATTGCCGCACGTCCACCACGTGGGCGAGGTTCGAGGGGCGACGGGCGAGGGAGAGTGCTACATACGGAGCAAAATGAGTGAATCTACACTCTAAAATACGTCTATATACATCAGTGTTTGGAGTATGTACTAGTAGTTCACATTGAAATCTACTAAAGGACATATATATTTCAAACAATATGATATAATCTGTATAACCAAGGTAGTAGGGACGAGGAGTAAACGGAGGGAGTAGTAAATTTTTCTCCTCGTCCTGCGAGCCACCGTGCGCATGGGCGAGGGAGCGGGCATAAGGCATAGTAAGCAAGCTTCACCTCATCCTGCGAGCCACCACGCCCGTGGGCGGGGGAGACGGCTTACTAAGCAAGCTTCTCCTAGTTCTGCGAGTTGACGGGACACATCAAAAGTAATCCAGTGTGTAGAGCCTTGCCTCTAAGGTAGGCCCCACATGGTTTGCCTCTTTTTTTAACATAACACGTCAAGTCGCAATTTGTTTGTTCGCCCGTGGTAGACGATCCTCCCTCCACCAAGTGGACTACCAGTACACGTGCCAAATTATCACATGGGCTGCCTTTTTTGTACAGAAATGAGCTCCACCGTGTACCCGCGTGGGTGTGGTTGGGAAAGAGACGGGAGTACGTGCGCCGTGCATGCACCTCTTCTCTTCGTGCATGTTCCCCCACCTACGTGGGTGTGTGTGAGAGATATAAACCGCGTTCGTGAGTGTTTTTGTTTTGGGGTGGGGGTGGGGTGGGGGTTGATTTCGTGAATTATTTGTGGGAATATGTGTCGATGACATCTCAAACAAAATTTTGCATGCAATGTGTGTGAAATGGAGGCCTATCCATATCATACATAGAGGGTCGGGCAATCCACGAGAAGAGAGGGAGGGGTCATAGCTATCGATAGATTCGAAGAGAGGATCAAGTGGGTGGGTGCGAGATCGATGAAGAGAGCCATCGAAATTGTGTGTGTGTACAAGTCAAAGATACAGGGCGACTGGACTACCAGAACGTTAGAGGGCACACGTCAAGTTTGTGTGTGGCAGCGAGACATGACTAGAGCGCTCGATGTATCGGTGTGTGTGGGAGGGAGGGGGGTGGTGGGAGGGGTAGGCAGAGGCCTAACTATAGAGGTAGAACGACTCGTATATGTGTTGAGAAGGAGAGACCCAGCTATGTCTTAAGGGAGATCGGTCGACATCCATACATAACTGAAGGACGGGAAATATGATGGGAGAGAGATAGAGGAGAGAGAGGGAGGGAGAGCGATGGAGAGGGGTAGAGTGCTGGATGGGTGATGGAGTTGCTTCTCGAAGATGGTGGGAGAGGCCTGCTAGAAAAACTAAGGGTGGAACTACAATGTTATCAATAAGAGTGGGGATGTGTTTCTGTGTGTGCCTGTGCGTGATAGATCTGTCGGGACGCATCCATGGACGATGAAGGGGAACCATGTGTTCGGTAAGCAAACCTAACTAGATCGGTGGATCAATTGTTGTTTGTCGGAGGAAGGGAGAGACACAAGTAATGAGGTAGGTCGATTGACGTGTGGGTAAAAACGAGTTATAAGGACCTAGCTAGCTATATGTATAGCGAGAGATCGGCCGGTGTACGTCCATTTGTTAGAGGCTAATAAGGCCCAGCGAGACGGATAGACAGAGAGAATGGAGCTAGGAGGTGGTGCGAGAGGCCCAACTACTAGCTAGATAGGGGGAGGAGTGTGCAGTTGTGAGAGAGCGATGAAAAGAGGGGCGAGAGTTTACACGTGTGTCTGACCGTATGAGAGACACGAGGCAAGGACACATAAAGGAGGAGATTGAAGGTGTGTCTGTATGTTGTAGGCAGGCATCGCTGGAGAGGTTTATTGATCGGTGTGTGTTGGAAAGGAGTTGTGGAGACTCTGGGAGAACGACCTAAAGAAAAAAAATGAATGTGCCCGGTGGATAGAATGCCGAGGGAGGGGGAGGGCGAGGAGGGCATGTGCATGCACGAGAGAAAGTTAGTGGTAGGCACAAAAGTTAGAGGATTGTGTGGGTGTAAGAGACTAACAAAGATCATAATTTGATATGAAAGCGGATTCATATATTTGAATAGGGGAACATAGTGTTTTAAACATTGCATGCATGAATATAGCGGTGATACACGTGATGTGCACATGTTATACCATAACGTGATAATGCATGGTGTTTGCAACTCACAGCTAAATGCCGAACAATCTAAACCATACTATACATCAAACAATCTCACATTTTATTTGAATTTGTGATAATGTGTGGCGTTTGCAGCTTACAACTAAATATCGAACAATCTAAACAATACTATATATCGAACATTCTCACATTTTATTTGAATTTGTGGTAATGTGTGGTGTTTGCAACTCACATCTAAATACTTCTAGACGTATGGGGTGGGGCACCATACATAATGTGATAAACACATTATACATATGAGACATGGTTTAGATTATGAAGGTCTAGCTAGAGCTAGAAATGTAATGTGATTTGAAATCAAAATAAAGTGGATTCAAAAAATCTAGTTCGAGTTCATATAGTACACATAGTTCATATGTAACTCGAGACTAATCATGTGGTGTGCTGTGAAGATAATACACAAACGATGGTTTAACTTGACAATAATGATGATTGTAGATCTTATTAAAACAGAGAAACGAATTCAAATGCTTTGACTTCACAACAATCATTACTGTAGATCTTATTCAAATAGAGAAACGAATTCAAATTTAGTTCATATTGAAGCGGTAGTATATACGTTTCGAATGCACTAAAATGTTCATTTGAGTAGTAGGTTGCATGCATTATACACGTAGCGAAATATTTTAATTGAACATAACATGAATTCAAAATTTTGAATGACATTTATAGGGCGCATTGATTTGGTACAGTACACGTTAGGCTTGTCCGGAAATTTCAACCCGCGCCTGGTTAGCCCGAAATATTTAAGATATATCTTTGTCTCATTGTGCTCCGACAACTCCCTCCATCTCAACCCGCGCCTTGCTATTCTGAAATTACAACGCGCGTGAAAACTCCCACCTCCTGTGAAATCCCGACACGCGAAATGCTCGTGGTACCCCTGAACCGAAAGAACCGCCTCAAATCGGTGGGGGTACTTTCGTAACTTACCCCACATTTCGGACAAGCGCATCTCTAAGCCATGGTTCCCCACTGCCATCCCATCCGCCCACCCATTCGTACACCGAGGCCGCGAAAACCCCCCGATGAAACCCCACACCCTGCTCCGTCCGCCACCCAACCGGAGCCTCTTCCCCGACGACGTCGTCCACAGCAACACCTCGACGTCCCTCATCCACTGTACCGGATGAGGATCCGTCATCGATCTCATCGTCCCACCAGTTCAGCCACACCGTCCTCCACCTCCAAGGAGCTGCCCCGACGTTCCCCTCGTCTTTCGCGCCACCTCCATTCCCACACCACCGTCTTCACCTGCACCACTGGAAGAGCATCATCATCACCGTTTCCTCGGATGAAGCTGCGGCCTAATCGGCGCCACCAAAGTGGTTGTACACTAATCGCCGCATTTTCTTCTTGATTCGATCTCACGGTACTGTCGGTGCTCGGTCTCGAGCCGACATGGCGCGACTCCACAGTGGCGTCGCCGGCCACTTCCTCCACGGCGTCGCTCCCTCAGCGGCGACGTCCACATCAGTAGGACCTGCTGCTACTTTAGCTCTCGCTCGCACTGCTGCTCTGCTCTTGCTCTCAGTCCCCTGCCTGGTCTGCTCTTGCTATTGCTCTTGCTCGCGCTGCTGCTCTCGCTCTTGCTCTTGCTTGCGATGCTGCTCCGATTTAGCTACACTTCACTCCGATGCCGCCGGGGTGAAGGAAGAACCAGCCTCAGCGGGGAGGGGGCTCGCCGGAGAGGTACCCCACTATCTATCTTAGGGTTCAGGATGGGGGCGATGGTCGCTGGCGGCGGCGGGGCATTGGCGGGGCGGTGGCGTGGGGATCGCTGGAGAAAAAGCTCGGCACGGGGGGGGGCCTAGAGGGATGGCCGGGGTGGCGGCACATCGGCGGTGGGGAGTGTTTTCGGGGCGGGCGGGGTGGCGCACCGCCGGCCGCGGGCGGCGGGGGGCTGCTGTTTGGCTGGCTCAGGGGGGTGGAGGTTGAAGATGAACCGCAGGACCTTGATTTGGTATCCAACGGCTGCAAAATCGACTGACCAGAGATGAAAAAGTCAGTCGACCGACGTGTAGCCTCACCTTGCTAGTGCGTCCAATTTCGACAGCAAAATTCAGTTTCGACAGATAAGTTCAGTTTCGACAGTTAAGTTCAGTTTCGATAGTTAAATTCAGTTTTGACAGTTAAGTTCAGAGATGAGCGGCTGATGTATTTTACATCTAGCACTTTGTGGTTATGTATTTTACGTCATGTATTGGAGATGCTATTAGAATTCCACTCAGGTTAACATTGTTCGTTGTCTCTCTTGTCCTGCTTCAGCCTCGGTGTCGTACAACTCACCGGAGCTGCTCCAACGACGAAACCCTCCATCACAGCGGAGCAGTACCTCGGGCTCCATCTCCAGACGCCTAAGATCTTCTTCCCCTCCTCCGATAGCCAAGTCAGCCGTAGCATCCTCACCTGCCAACCCAATCACCCTGAGATCGACATGGCTTCGCCAAAGAGGTTGTACACTTGTTGCATCTCTTTTTTACTCGACATGTTATATATTGTCCACCGAGAACACGGATTTGTTCCTTTAGTGTCTCCTTGAAAGAAAAAACATAGGAATTTTAATTTTCACTTGTCCTCCTTTTCAAATTCCTATTCATGAAGCACAAGACTAAGAGATAGTAGCATAATAGCATTATAACCATACATTTTCTTGTGGTTTGACTTAATCTCACCATGCTTCTTTGCATCCTGTGATCTTCCAATTGTTGTGAATCAAACACCCAGATTGGCAGAAATCCTGTGTTTTTAAATTCTCTGTTTTGCACATGCATTCCTATCCTATTCCTATCTATTTCCTATCCCTGCATTGTTGTAATCGTCCAATTCAAACGAGCCCTTACAGAATTACTTCTCTTACAGATAAGTGTCAAAGAAAACCTTGCGTGATTTGTCCCGCTCCTGCTGTGCCATCGTCCACCCCAGCTCAGCTGCTCCAACGACAGAAGGGTCTAGCACAGCAGGGATCCGGCCTCCAGACTGTCTTTCGCCGCCTCTGATCTTCTTCCCCACTGCTGGCATCCATGAAAACTACACTACCATCATCAACCGAGCAGATGACCTCGAGGACTACACGGGTCCACAAGAGAGGTCGCACTCTTTCGTGTTTGCTTACGTTATGCATCACTTAATATTACATGCTACTTTATCGTCCTGTTCACCGATTAGACTCTGAGTCAGCTCCAAACTAATGGTCAAACTTGAGTTTTTAAATGGTTGTGGGGTACATATCGGGGCCTCTATCAATAGTATCTATCTACTATCTGGTTAATCTCCGGTGTCTACTATGAGTTTCATGTTGGGTGGGAAACAAACAGTAAAGAAGCCATTATCTGTATTTTTTAACTGAAGCCATTATCTGCCTGCTATTATTGGTTTTGGGTCTATCCACAGGTTGCTACCATCACTCTGGAATTCTGCATGCACTCCTTACATTATCTCACTATGTTTTATTCCTATGCATGACAGTTATTGTAAACAATGGAACTGAACATGTAGAGCAAAAGAGATGAGCCTTGTGTGGCAATAAAATTTCATGCAGACGTCGCTCCATGGTAGGCGCAAAGGCAGCCCCCCTCCATGCATTTTGGATTGTAATCGAGAGGAAGATATCTGTTCTGAGGGGGATTCAGAAGGAGAAGACAACTCCTATTTACCCCCTGAGGTCTTCGCTCTAACTTGGCATGCTGATGTTGATTATATCATGCATATGGTGTCTTGCATTGCTTACTTTATACATCAAATATGTCATCTGCTTAGTTTAGACATCCTTTGTGCGAATGCCATCTGTTTAGTTTATTCAACATTTATGTGAATTATGCAACACCATCTTGTTTAGCCAGGCATAATATGTGAATTTTGCAATGCCATCCTGCATAGCCAGTCATCTTATATGTAAATTTTATCAGGCCATCCTTTTTTTCATTACATATTACATTTGTCAACAATGTTATTACATTCAACTGCTCTTCATGTGCATCAGCCATTTGACATGGTGATGGCAAATTCTGGAGTGAAAACTAGGTCCTCAGAGCAGATTATGCTATCTAACGAAGCGCATATCTCGCTGGTTATGGATAGCACCTCAGAGGAGGATTCAGAGACAACTGACCAGTCCTATTCCCCCCCGAGGTGTATGCTCTAACTTGGCAGGGTTATGTTGCTCATATCGTGCGTATGGTGTCTTGCATTGCTATGTCATTTGATTAGTTTAGACATGCTTTGTGTGAATGCCACCTATTCAGTGTCTAATTACCATATATGTGAATTATGCATTGCCATCTTTTTGCAAGACATTATATATGTGAATTATACAATGCTATCTTGTTGCGAAGGCCTTATATATGTGAATTATGCAATGCCATGCTATTTAGCCAATCATCATGTATGTGAATTATATCATGCTATCATTTTTTGTATTACGTGTTCCATTTGGCGACAACGTTTGTATATTCAACTACTCTTCCTGTGCATCAGCCATTTGAAGCGGTGATGGAAGTATCTGGAGTGAAAACAAGGTATTCAGAGCAGACAATGCTACCTGCTAAAGCAGACATCTTGCTGGTTATAGAGAGCTCCTCAGAGGAGGATTTAGAGACTGATGACCAGTCCTATTTTCCCCCTGTGGTCTATGCTCAAACTTGGCAGGGTTATAGTACCCATGTCATGCATGTTGTCTTGCATTGCTTAGTTTTTACATCATATATGGATTGCCATCTGCTTACTTGCTTACTATATAAATCATATATTTGAATTATATCATGCCATCATGTTTACATAGTACATACACATCATCTATCTGAATTATGGCATGGCAACCCATTTAATAAAGACATCATATAGTTATATCATCTCATCCTGTTTAGTGTTTATAGTCATCATATTTTGAATTATGGCATTCTATCCGTGAATGTATGTGAATTATGGCATGCCAACCTATTTAATAAACACATTATATAGTTATGTCATGTCATCCTGTTTACATAGTCTCATATTTTGAACTATGTCTTTCCATCTTTTTTAGTTAGCCATCATAATGTGAAATTGTGTCATGCTATCCTGTTTAGTTAGCCATCATATATGTGAAATTGTGTCATGCTATCCTGTTTGGTTAGACAACATAAATATGAATTATTTCATGCCCTCTTTTATTCCCCACTATCCATTGCACCTGTCTATCATACAATGTCTATACTTTCAATTACTTTTCTTGTTTATCAGCCATTTGAATTGGAGAGCGTGATGGCAGTATCTAAGGGAGTAACAACACGGTCTTCAGAAAAGATAGTGCTACCAGTTGATGCAGATAGAACCACGGTTGTACTTGCCCAAGGACCAGATCCACCACACATAACCCAGACTCTCGCAGATTGTACCCCTACCCAGTTGGACAGAGAACCAGCTACACCCCTTCTAACCCCAACCCCGGCAGATAGTAACCCAGTTCCAGTTGACACAGCACCGTCTCCACCACAGAGCACCCAAACACGAGCAGTTAGTAAGGGAACTGCAGTGCCCAAAGCACGAGGACCACCACTCCGAATCCCAACTCAACGCTTAAAGGAGAAGAAGATTTGTTCTCAGGTCAGGTTCTGTAGCTATGGTTCATACTCCTTTGCTCTTGCATGACTGTATTTACTCATACCAACTATTTTCAAATTTGAAGGATGGAATTGAAACTCCAATGGCGCAACAGGTATGTTTTAAACCTGTTTCTTTAACTGGTTTGATGTTGTAACCTGCTCTATCTTGATTTTAGTTTCAATTGAATAAACAGTTATGTTCTCATGTCATGCACATTACAAGTGTTGTTATTGCTCTATAGTTACCCACACTTATATTCTGTCTATTCTGCTTTGTCTTGAACAAATATTATTTGAACTGTGTCTCTATCTTGATTTGGCAACAAAAACTAGAATGGTATAGACCATAAAGTGACCATGGTACATAGATATATGTTTGTTTCATGCTGTTATCTTGTTCACTTTACTACTGAACTCATTTACCAAAATGAGTTTCATATACAACATGTTAACCATGTGATGTGTCTGCTTGTTTCTCTTTTAGAATGCGGACAAAATATTGGAGAACAGTACTGCGTTATCCTATAGTAAAGGAAGTAATGCGGATAAGGTTCAAGATAGTGAGACATCCCTGTTGGTCTCCAAGAAAGCTGATAAAAACTATCTTGACGACAGTGAGGGAACCCAAAAGTCCTATCTTGAAGTAGTGTTCGAGTTAGTGGCCACTACTGCTGGCACAAGCTCTTCGAACTTGCTTCCTGGATCAGTTCGTCTTCTTGAGTCTCAACTTCAAGTTGAAAGACATCGATCAGATGTGCTGCGACAGGAAGCTGAAGGACTGAGGAAGTCCCTACAGAATTCAGATGCATATTTTCTGGTGCAACAACAAGCGTTGGAGGATTTAAGCGCCAAACAAGAGAAAGTTAATAAGCTTGCTAAGCATCTTGCTAGCATTATGGGTACCCAGGATATTGTTTCTTGAGATCTTTTGAAGTGGTTTCAGTTCTGGATTTGTTTTGCTGCGGCGTTTATTTGCGCTGGTCGCCAACTTTGACAACCAGTGTATATGCTATGCTGCTTTGTTCCCTATATTTGCACTGGTGGCGAACTTTGATGCCCAGTGGATGTAATATGTGTAATAGCCGTGATAGCCTAGCGTTGGTTGCTTGCTTATTTATTTCCTTGTTGTCTTGTTTATTTGTTTGCTTGTAGTCATTGCAGTTCTTTTTCCGCGGTTAGCTAGTGGCTGCAATAACCTATATTTTAAAACTAGGCCACAGTACCCATGGGCTAATATTTACTGTAGTGACACTGGGCCTCCTACTGGCCGTAGAAATAGTGGGCCTTCTACGGGCCGTAGAAACAATGGGCCTTCTACGGGCTGTAGAAACAATGGGCCTTCTGCGGGCCGTATTATCAATGGGCCTTATACGGGCCGTATAATCGATTGGCCAAACATGGGCCAAACAGACCGCATTATGGCCGTAAACGGGCTAGAGTTGGAATCGTCCGTTCATGGGCTGACCATAATGGGCCATCGTTAATAGGCCGTATTTGATGACGCTATGAAATCGGCCCAACGTATTAATGGACCACAAACGGGCCGACTGTAACCACGGGCTGAATTTGGCCCACAAGAAGAAAATGACAGTAACGGGCCGTAAGTAAACGAATGCTGGAAATGAGCCCAAGAATAAATGGGCTTTGAGAAGGCCGAAAAATAACATGGGCTGGAAACGTCCCAACGGAATAACGGGCCGTTAATGGGTATAAAGTGATACACTGTTCATTACGGACCAGTTTCACCACGGGCCGTTAGTAGGCCAAGAGTTACATAGGGCCTCATATGGGCCAAAAGACGTCATGGGCCATACATGGGCCAGAAGTGAAAACGGGCTAGAATCATATTGGATGGACCAGATGACGCTACTGGGCCTAATTCGGATAGGGTGTAACGGGCCTTGGGTTAGTGGGCTATAAATGGGCTATATTCGATCAGGCCGTTAACAGGCTTTCCATGGGCCGGCCCGCCAGCTTTTGACCAAGTCAAACGGGCCGGCCTTCTCACAAGAATGGGCCTCTGTTGGGCCATGCCACGTGTCGACGTATCATAGGCGCCTTCCGTTCAATGAGTGGTTGACATCTGTCCCAACGATGAGCCGACACGTGTTTCCTCCAGCCAATGATGATTTTACACATGGAAAATCCCCATTGGTTGGGGTTGTTAACGGGTTATCGGATCCAAAACCCGACCTGATAGCTTAACGATGTTCCGTTACGGTGGATGCCACATGTCGGTCACCCTTGATGAAAGCACTTATGTGACGCCCGATTTATTGTCATGGAAGTGGACACTTCCGTGATGATAATTTTGGTAATGTCATGGAACACTTCTACGACAGCACAGGTATAACTATCTTGATTCTGTCATAAATTTTTCATGGATGTACATGCGTGACAAAAAAGTGACCTACTGTGACAAACACATATCATCACAGAAGTGTATTTTTTTGTAGTGTGCCCTGGTGTTTGAATTTCATTCCCATTTCTTGCATGGGACCTAGAAATTCACCCAAGGACACACATGTGATTTTTCAACCAACTTTAGTGCATTGGAGCATGTGCTTGTAGTTTAAATTCGAATTATGACATAAAGTGCCCAGAAACACAATTAATGTATAAAAAAGTCCAAACGAACCCCGAAAAATTCCAAGATTAGACACAACACTCATGTTGTTCTATGTTGACACTAGATTTTTTTTGAACGCAATAAGACGCAGCGGATATCGTTCCATCCCCAAAGGTGGCACGTTCCCTACCGAAACCATCACGCTTGTTGTGAGAAGCTCTGGTTTGTGAGAAGCTTATACCAAAACCTGACCCAAATGGGACAAAATTTTACCACGACATCTTGATGCCGCTCCATGATAGCATGCCAAGTTTCATGACTTTCAGACGAGTTTTCGATTTACTAGAATTTAAAAACCAAATATCTCAACATTTTACTGGCAATCAACAGTGCCCTGGTGTTTGAAATTCATTCCCATTTCTTGCATGAGACCTAAGCATGCACCCAAGGACACACATGTGATTTTTCAACCAACTTTGGTGCACTGGAGAATGTGCTTTATCAAATTTCAATTATGCACATAAAATGCCTAGAAAACCCAGTTGATGTATAAAAAGGCCAAACGAACCCTGAAAAATTCCAAGATTAAACACAACACTCCTGTTGTTCTATGTTGACACCAGAAATTTTCTGAAAGCAATAAGAGGCAACGGATATCATTCCGTCCCCAAAGGTGGCACGTTCCCTACCGAAACCATCACGCTTGTTATGTGAAGCTATGGTTTGTGAGAAGCTTATACCCAAACCTTCCCCAAATGGGACAATTTTTTTACCACGGCATGTTGATGCTACTCCATGATAGCATGCCAAGTTTCATGAAATTCAGACAATTTTTGGATTTACTAGTATTTAAATTCCAAGCATCTCAATGTTTTGCTGGCAATCAACAGTGCCCTGGTGTTTAAATTTCATTCCCATTTCTTGCATGGGACCTAGAAATTCACCCAAGGACACACATGTGATTTTTCAACCAACTTTGGTGCACTAGATCATGTGCTTGTAGTTCAAATTTGAATTATGCACATAAAATGCCGAGAAAGCCAATTATTGTATAAAAAAGGCCAAATGAACCCCAAAAAATTCCAAGATTAAACACTACACTCCTGTTGTTCTATGTTTTCGAAGCAATAAGAGGCAACGGATATTGTTCCATCCCCAAAGGTGGCATGTTCCCTACTGAAACCATCATGCTTGTTGTGAGAAGCTCTCGTTTGTGAGAAGCTTATACCCAAACCTTCCCCAAATGGGACAATTTTTTCACACATGTGATTTTTCAACCAACTTTGGTGCACTGGAGCATGTGCATGTAGTTTAAATTCGAATTATGACATAAAATGCCCAGAAACACAATTAATGTATAAAGAAGTCCAAACGAACCCTGAAAAATCCAAGATTAGACACAACACTCATGTTGTTCTATATTGACACTAGAAATTTTTTTGAAAGCAATAAGAGGCAACGGATATCGTCGCGTCCCCAAAGGTGGCACGTTCCCTACCGAAACCATCACGCTTGTTGTGAGAAGCTCTGGTTTGTGAGAAGCTTATACCAAAACCTACACCAAATGGGACAAAATTTTACCACAGCATCTTGATGCCGCTCCATGATAGCATGCCAAGTTTCATGAATTTCAGACGAGTTTTGGATTTACTAGAATTTAAAAACCAGATATCTCAACATTTTGCTGGCAATCAACAGTGCCCTGGTGTTTGAAATTCATTCCCATTTCTTGCATGGGACCTAAGCATGCACCCAAGGGCACACGTGTGATTTTTCAACCAACTTTGGTGCACTAGAGAATGTGCTTTATCAAATTTGAATTATGCGCATAAAATGCCTAGGAAACCCAGTTGATGTATAAAAAAGGCCAAACGAACCCCGGAAATTTCCAGGATTAAACATAACACTCCTGTTGTTCTATGTTGACACTAGAAATTTTCTGAAAGCAATAAGAGGCAATGGATATCGTTTCGTCCCCAAAGGTGGCACGTTCCCTACCGAAACCATCACGCTTGTTGTGAGAAGCTCTGATTTGTGAGAAGCTTATACCCAAACCTGCCCCAAATGGGATAAAGTTTCTACCATGACATGTTGATGCCACTCCATGATACCATGCCAAGTTTCATGAATTTTAGATGAGTTTTGGATTTACTAGAATTTAAAAACCAGGTATCTCAACGTTTTGCCGACAATCAACAGTGCCTTGGTGTTTGAAATTCATTGCCATTTCTTGCATGGGACCTAAGAATGCACCCAAGGAAACACATGTGATTTTTCTACCAACTTTGGTGCATTGGAGCATGTGCTTGTAGTTCAAATTTGAACTATGCACACAAAATGCCTGGAAAACCCAGTTAATGTATAAAAAAGGCCAATGAACCCCGAAAAATTCCAAGATTAAACACAACACTCCTGTTGTTCTATGTTGACACTAGAAATTTTTTGAAAGCAATAAGAGGAAACAGATATCGTTCCGTCCCCAAAGGTGGCACGTTCCCTACCGAAACCATCACACTTGTTGTGAGAAGCTTATACCCAAACCTGCCCCAAATGGGACGAATCTTTTACCATGGCATGTTGATGCTGCTGCATGATACCATGCCAAGTTGCATGAATTTCAGACGAGTTTTGGATTTTCTAGAATTTAAAAACTAAGGATCTCATCGTTTTGCTGGCAATCAACAGTGCCCTGGTGTTTTAAATTCATTCCTATTTATTGCATGGGACCTAAGCATGCACCCAAGGACACACATGTGATTTTTCAACCAACTTTGGTGCACTGGAGCATGTGTTTGTAGTTCAAATTTGAATTATGCACATAAAATGCCTAGAAAACCCAGTTAGTGTATAAAAAAGGCCAAATGAACCCCAAAAAATTCCAAGATCAAACACAACACTCCTGTTGTTCTATGTTGACACTAGAAATGTTTTGAAAGCAATAAGAGGCAACAAATATCGTTCCGTCCCCAAAGGTGGCACGTTCCCTACTGAAACCATCACGCTTGTTGTGAGAAGTTCTGATTTGTGAGAAGCTTATACCCAAACCTGCCCCAAATGGGACAAAGTTTTACCATGACATGTTGATGCCGCTCCGTGATACCATGCCAAGTTTCATGAATTTTAGACGAGTTTTGGATTTACTAGAATTTAAAACCAGGTATCTCAATGTTTTGCCGGCAATCAACAGTGACCTGGTGTTCGAAATTCATTCCCATTTCTTGCGTGGGACCTAAGCATGCACCCAAGGACACACATGTGATTTTTCAAGCAACTTTGGTGCACTGGAGCATGTGCTTGTAGTTCAAATTTGAATTATGCACATAAAATGCCTAGAAAACCCAGTTAATGTATAAAAAAGGCCAAATGATGCCCGAAAAATTCCAAGATTAAGCACAACACTCCTGTTGTTCTATGTTGACACTAGAATTTTTTTCAAAAGCAATAAGAGGCAATGGATATCATTCCGTCCCCAAAGGTGGCACGTTTCATACCGAAACCATCATGCTTGTTGTGAGAAGCTCTGGTTTGTGAGAAGCTTATACCCAAACCTGCCCCAAATGGGACAAAGTTTTTACCACGACATGTTGATGCCGCTCCATGGTACCATGCCAAGTTTCATGAACTTCAGACGAGTTTTGGATTTACTAGAGTTTAAAAACCAGGTATCTCATTGTTTTGTCGGCAATCAACAGTGCCTTGGTGTTTGAAATTTATTTCCATTTCTTGCATGGGACCTAAGCATGCACTCAAGGACACAGAATTGATATTTCAACCAATTTATATGCAACGGAGCATGTGCATGTAATTTAATTTTGAATTGTGCACCTGAAATGGCTAGAAAACCAGTTTAATGTATAAAATGTCCAAACGAACCCTAAATAATTCCAATTCTTTTACGACACACATATAGTTGCATGTTCACTGCAGATAAAAGGTCTAGCAATTCAAAAAGCGTCCATTGCCGTTGTGACCACATTATGTAATTCAAATCAAGTAGATCCCACACTGTTTATTATCACCAACCGTGTGAGATGTAGTACAAAATATCTTGGAGCACTGTCTATGTATAGTACGCCTATGTGTTACGCGAGAAGGTGCATCGGCTACAGTCCACATCCGGCGTGTCAAGCACACTAGCTCGCTCCCCAAATAGTCCTGCCTCTGCATCCCTCGCAATCTCGAAAATATGACTGCATCGTAATCTCGAAAATATCTACCGCCTGGAAGGTTTTAATGTTTGATAGCACACGATTAGTATGTGCGGACCGTGTGTGATGCCTGTTACTCCTGCTCTGCTTCAGTCCCTTGATTCAAATTTTCAGTAGCCTCAGCATTTTACTCCCGCCTCTGCATCCCTCACAACCTAAAAAATATCTGCTTGCCCTTGATCCAAATTTTCAGAAGCGCCGCCTTGTTAGTCCCGCCTAGTAAAATTTTCAGTTGCCATAGTATTTCCTCAAACACCACCTTGCCCCCACCCCCCTAAACGCACCCCCAAAACCTCCACTCACACAGACACACACAACCCTCGAAACTAGTGGTAGGTCGTAGCCATCACCGGTGCTCCATCGTCAACCTCTGCCTGTGTGGAGGGGAGCTCGAGGAGCCAATGGCCAAAAAGAGGTTTATCGCGGCCTTTTCGCCCGACGCCGGGGTGGTGGCCACCAAGGAGTCCCTGTCATCGTCCGTGGGCTTGATCCGCTGTCGCCGGTCCCTCGATCCGCTCGCCACTGCGCCCCTACGCCGGTTCGAGGACTTCCCCGTCCTCCCTCGGACCCGACAACCGACGAGGTCCTACCTCGGGGTCCGGCAGCGGTGGTGGGGGACGTGGGTCGCCGAGATTACAGACCGAGAGACCCACACCCGTCGGTGGCTCGGTAGCTTACACACGGCCGAGCTCGCGGCCATGGAGTACGACGGCTGGCAGGTCCACTACCACGGTGCGACGGCTAGGCTTAGTTTCCCCTTCCGCACACGTCCGGTCCACCTCGTTCCGCCGGAGCTAGGGGTTGTAAGCTCGGCTATGGCTCGGGAGGACCACGAGGCGTGGGAGCGCCTCAAGGCCGAGGCCGTTGACGAGGCCTACATGCAAGAGCTCCACCGATAGCAACCGGAGCTCGTGGTGGCGGAGCGGGCGATCTTTGCCTACACGGAGGGCGGCGAGGTTATCGTGCTCTCCTCTGATAACGAGGTCGAAGCAGGCAAGGACGGCGACGCGAAGGGCGGCGAGGTTATCGCGCTCTCCTCCGATGGCAAGGTCTAAGGCGGCGGCGACGGAAGTGGAAGGTGTCGAGGTGGGCCCCGAGGACGAGGAGATCGACATCGACGAGTGGAGGAGTGCCTTCCCCAATGACCCCGATGACAGTACCGGCCCGGACTCGGCTCGCGACAGACCGTACATGACGAGGAAGGATTGGCTCGACCTCTACTTCGACCGAAAGTAGTTTAGCTTAGTTTAAATTTATGTTTTATGTTTGGTTATGCAAAACTATCTATGTTTATGTTTGAATGCATGTTACTTTCGGTTGAACCTGCTTTGAACTTGATCAAATTGAAGTTTACAACCTTAAGTTTAGGGGATCGACTAGAAAAGGCCAAAAATTGGTAGAGTATATATATATATATATCCACTAAGGGTTTTAGTCCTTTAACTTTTTAAGGATCGCCTAGAGATGTCCTGATGACTTGTTTATTTCAGTTCTTCACAATGTGATGCTCTATATGTGCAACTATTTTCCGTGCAGTTCAATTTCATCAATAACAGTTTCAACAATACCACTATGAATTACCATATTTGGTTGTTGTTAAGGATATTGCAGTTAACATGCCTTTTTGTTTTTTAACAATAACTAGTGTACTGTAGACCTGCACAATACCAGTTTGAATGACTATTTGCTTGTTTTTAAATGTTAATCCTAATGCAGTTAACACACCTTTCCACTTCTTGTTTTGTTGATCTAGCGTGCTTAAGCCTACACACTGAAGCTATCATTTATAGATTATGTTCTCTACCATGGATATATTTGGTTGATGTTTAGCTTGTTGTGCTTAACATGCCTTTATATGTACTCATGCAGGACAATATTGAGAACAGTGTTGTTTTCCATAGAGGTTAGTTTCATCGCATTGCTTATATGTACTCACTATTCAGGATATCGGTAGCTGGTACCATATAGCATGGGGCTGATAAGGGATTAATCGTCGAATCAGACATTTCAATAAATATATCTGTAACCCATTTATCACTAGGTTAGCTAGGGCCATAATTAATATATCCGAGGCTACATAGCAACATGCACTACTAGGGAAAAGCCTAGCAGCAGCGCGGGTTTTAGGCATACTAGTAGTGCGGGTGGCGGTACTACTAGTACGGCGCTACAGCTAAAGCTTAGTAGTAGCATGGGCTGAACCACACAACTGCTATATGCACTTAGTAGTAGCGCTTCCCTGAAAAGATGCTACTTGTAACTACTAGTAGCGCCTCTCGCAGCCCGCGCTACTACCACTATTCTGTATTATATTTCTTTTTATTTCATGTTGTATTCATACACCTTTATACAAGTTTTCGTACACCAGCAATTTAGAGTTTGTTTTTACATCATAATGAGTTATTACATCACTGGGTGAAAGAACCGTGGACCAGTTTCAAGTGGATGTGGATGGACATCCACTTGAAATTAGTCTACGGTTCTTTCACCCAATGATATAATAAATATCATCATCATCATATCATTAACAACTTATCATCATAATACATCTTTGTCATATAACACATACTCATGATCGTCATTTTCACCAATGACATCATATAGCAAGTTGGTCACTAGTCATAATCACAACTCCTCATGATCATCAACTCTAACACATTGTACCACATAATAACACATTGTATTTAGGACCTACTTCTCTCTCATAGGACCTACCACCTTCTATTTGGTAAAATATCATAAAACAAGATAGGCCCTGAGTCTCTGTTATGGAGAATGGAGATTATCCTGTCTCCAATTCTTGCCTTTCACACAATGTTGCTTCCAACTACCTCCTTACGACTGTCCATACATTTTTTCCATTCTTTGATTTTTATGTCTTCACTGGTTTTAGAAATCCGTTATGGACAAGTGAGATTCGTAGATGACCTGGCCGTATGTTCAAAACATCAAGGTGATCATTGTGATACATCATATGAGGCACACAATCCTTCGGGATTTTCTTTTGAAAAACATAATAATAACTTTGTAGTTAGCAATGCAGTTCAGTTTTAGAAGAATTTATGCAAAAAGATGCATGGATGTCGTACTAGTAAAAAATCTTGCCATGGCATCTCCATGGATGTTACCGTGGTTCAACACGTGCACTAGTGGCACATATTGACCATAATGTGGAGGAGTTTTATAATAGATATTGTAATTCTCAAGATCAGTATAAAATGCGATCAGGTGATTTTTCTCCCGATAGGTTAATTCTGAGCCATCGGTGTAGTAGGTTTTGTATACCATCTTCCGCACATTGTTTGAAGAATGAAAATAAGCTGTCAATGGAAATAAGCCATCAACTATTTTGAAATAAACAATATAAATTAGTTAATAACTATGTTTGAGAAACTCACATAGTGGTAGAATTGGAAGCATGTCAAGAAGGACCCAAATGTCCATATTGTCTTGGTCGATGTCAGGATCACCAAGATCCATGGTGACAAGCATACCCTCATGAAAACCATACATCTTGCAAAGTGCTTCCCAATTTGTGCAACCAAAATGGGTTACGCTCTGAGAATTGTACAGATTTACTTCAAAATCCATACCATGATGGGTCCTTAGGTGAATTTTCTTTGTTTCAAAACTTTCATGGTCTTCAAAACCCATCCTCTCCAAGACATAGTGTCTTGCATGGCAGGGGATAAGCTACTCGAATTGTAGAAGATGAAAATTACACATTAAAATAGTTGAAGTCATGCTTAATTACGAAAAAACACTTGTCGTCATTGCGTACCATTTCAACATCGAAGGTCTCCTAGAGCTTAATGCTTAAGCACCGATCATCGTGCAGGTGAGGCCTGTCGCACAGACCTCGGTCGTCATTGCACCAGCTGCCCTCCCCCGGGAGACTTTCGTCGTGCGATGATGCCATTTCCTATGTTCATAATTCAAAGATTAAACTTGTACAATTCAATATATGTACTACAAAAACTAAATTAGATCATTATTATTCACCACGGGTTGACTATCGGTCTGCCGAGTCTTTTTCTTAAAGTCAACCCGAAATGTCGTTTAATTATTTTTCTAGAAAATCCATGCCCCTCGATATATCCTACATATTCTAGTACAAGTCATGCCAGAATTCACGGAAAAATCTGGCATGACCTTTGCTCAAAAAGGACATATCGAGCGCCTGAAATTGGTCGGAATAGAAATTAAGCAACACTCCGGCAAATCATAGGCCACTCGGAGGTGTAACCTGCAAACATGACTGGCCACTTGGGGCAAGCACATATCCTATTTCAGCAACACAAGATATATATGTTTTTATCTACATCATATGAGCATTCAAACTGGATGGTCATTGCATTTCAATGGTTGAAAATATGAAGAAAAACATTTCAAAATATCTTATAGGACTCATACTGACATGGAGATTTGGCTAGTCTCACCTCGAGGTCGGGGGGGGGGGGTCTCGGTGACGGAGACGGCGGCCGGGATGATGGAGGGGCTCCTAGATTTCTGCAAAAACAAAAACCCTTTAAGCTATCAACTAATCAAATGCATACACCTTGCGTAGTGGGGTCCAATTTGAGCATTCGATAAGCAAAACCAAATTGTAAAATAAATAAGTATTCAAATTAGCATGCATTCAATAAGCAAAAGTAAATCATCTCTTGCGTCCACACATCATCGAATATTATCACTAATACATCCCGAATAGTATCATACATATAACATCACTAACACAACTAAAACCCTAGCGCACGACGACTATCGGCGCGTGCGGTGGACAACCAAAGAGAAGGAACCATCATAGGATCATAGCTCCAGTGAGATACCTGGAGAACCTGCCAAGTATTGGAGAACCTGCGCTCCAACGCAACCATGTAGCGACGAGCGAGCGCGTCCTCCTCGCTGACACGGTGACGTACCACCTCCGCGGGGTCCTCAAGCCTCTGCACCATCACTGGCCCACCCGACCGCCACCAAAGAAGGTCCGGGTCAATGATGGGCTGGCTCCTCACCAAGCTGCACCCCTGGTAGGTAGCGCCTCCCAGTACCAGCCCGGCGGAGCCTAGTCCCGGACATGGCCCATCTGATGAAGCAGGTGTCCTCCGCCGAGTCGATGACGAGGATGCGGGATAGGCATCATCGACGTCGATGCGGGAATAATTGCTTTAACTAAAAAATAACAACAAATGTGACAGGTTCAACTAGTTCTTACTAAAATTAAATCTACTATAAATAAAAATAAACTAGTTCTTATTCGAAAGAAACTAGTTCAACTAGTTAGATTAACTTTATTACTAAAAATACACTAGTTCTATTAATTCAACTAGTTCTTATTAAAAATAAACAAGTTCAACTAGTTCTATTAATTTTGTTACTAATTCTATTAAACACTACTGCCCTAGTTCTTAGTATCTAATTAGATGAACCTACCTAGGAACTAATGCCCTAATTAGCATCTAATTTGATGAACCCTAACTAATTTGATGCAATCTAAAATTTGATGAACTCTAGGAACTTTAGCTAGGCAGAGGTAGGGGAGGGGGAGGAGGAGGTGTGCTCACCTTGGGTGCCAGCGGCATGGGAGGGGCAGGCAGTGTCGAATTCGGGGTCAAGGCTCGGGCGCGCGGCAGAGGGCGGCGTCGACGTCAGGTTCGGGGGCGATGTCAAGGTCAGGGCGGCATCGAGGGCATGCGAAGGGCGACGGGAAAGCTCGCGGCGGCTGATGGCGACGCAGGGCGATGACGGAGGCGTGAGCGGATGGATGAGTTCGATTTGGGGGAAGTGGCCGTGGGGAAGAAGGAGCGCGCGGTTAAGTCAAACGTAGCATGCTATAGCTATAGCGCTGGCTCACACAACGCGCTACTGCTAAGTTAGCTATAGCGCGTTTCCGGAAAGCACGCTGCTGCAACAACATTTTTATTTGTTTTCCTTTTTCATTTGTTTTCCTTCACATTTTGTTTTTTTCCTTCCCCTTTTTATATTTCTTCCATTTTCATTTAATTTTCTATATTTTTTACATTTTATTTTCCTTTAATTAGAAGTAGCGCCCTCTGAGTGAAACACACTACTACAACAAGCTTAGCAGCAGCGTTGTTTCTAAAAGACCGCTACTAGTATATGTAGCCTATTGGCTTAGTAGTGAGAGTTTTAGTAGTAGCGCGTTTAAACGAGGACACGCTACTGCTACATGCGTATCTGTAGTGCGTTTAACCTGCACGCGCTACTACTTTTTAACACAAACGCCCTTTTTTACCAAGCGCGACTGCTAATATTCTGTGTATAAGGTTTTCCCTACTAGTGATGCATTGTACTGAATGACTAAATATGCAATCCCGGGCTACATAGCAACAAGGAAGACTGTTACCTTAATGTTCTGATGATGTCTATATATACATGTTATAAAATCTTATATAATGGGATGGAGGGAGTGTTGTACTACATCATTTTTCAATTGTTGTTTAGCTTCTAATATTAACTTGCTTCTTTTAGGTACATATATCATTGCCAAAGACCCATACTTTGATCCTTTCTGCGTATTGGGCAATGAGGTTGTGACGCCCCAAGACCGACCCTCCAGATGCCTTCCATGTTTTTCGCTGTCACCATGTGATTTATTTGTTTGTTGCAGCCATCATCGCATCATGAGGTTTGCATATGCATGTTTTCATAATGCTTGCATATGTTCGTAGTTGCCGCATTCCCCCTTGTCTCCGTTGAATTTTCTCAGACCAACCGGGTTCTTGTTTCCCTCTTGTTTGATCCCCTTACCTATCTGCACAGCCAAGGACACCCCCCCTTCGCAACCTCACGTGTGCGTCCGAAACTGCCCTGGACCCGAACCAATCAGTCATCACCGTTGGATTCGGATCATCCCCAAACATCTATAAAACATCTCCGTTTTCTTATTTGGACTCCCTACCTATTTATTTCTCGATTGTTCAATTTCGATCAGAGAGACCTAGATAGCCCCTACCCCATTTCCACTGATATATAAGCAGATCAACCCTAGCCTAGTCTCCAATCCCATCCATCCTTTCCCATCGTGCCGCCAGTAGCTCCACCTGGTGTGCTCCTTTCTCAGGATCTTGCCCGATCCACCCAATCGATCCTTCCAACACCTCCTTGTTTTCCCGGGCCACGCAATCAGATCCACCTTATCCTTCATGATGCACTCCACCTCCCCTCGATCCCACCAAGCTGTTGACCAAGGCACCGAGCTGGAGCGCTAAGCCTCATCCCCCTGCGCTATCGATCGCCACGCCGGCGACCTTGCCCGGTGCTCAAGCACCACCGCGCCGCCCCTTCCCTTCCTTCGGCTGCCTTCTTCTCGTTCCCCTCTGCTTCCCTCTCCCGCTCTCATCTCTCTCTCTCTCTCTCATGTTTATCAGGAAGATGACCATGGCGCCCAAGCCCTGCCCTATCCACATCGCCCTGCCGGATCCCGATCGGCCGGAACTCCCCTATGCCTCAAGACCGACCCCGTGTCGCCCCTGCACCAGCATCATCTGCATCTCGCGACATCGCAACTACCGTCTCCCTGGTGGCCGACCGCCTCGACCTCCTCTGCAAGGACAAGCCAGGCTCCTCCTCTGCTTCTTCCCTAAGGTGCTCGGACCAGCCCAGCCGCTCGTCATCGCGTGCTCGCATCGGAGCCAAGGGGGCCCCGACGCCCTCTAGATTTCCCGCGGCCCCACCGTCGTCTTCCAATGCCAAGTCCCTTGAAGCTCCTGACGAATGCGGCGACCGGTGCCCTCCTTCTCGCGTGGCACCGCGCTAGCCGCCGCTAGCTCAGCCGGCGCACCAAGATCCATCGCCACCCGTCCGTCGCGCCCGGCCTCCGTTCACCTCCATGCCGTCCTCGTCGCCAAGTCCGGCCGCGAGCCGTCACGCCTGCATCCTCTGCTTCGAGAAGGAGGACGAGCGCTTCTCGCATTGACATATTGCCGCTCCCCGCGACAACCTCGCCCGCTCGTACACGCGTGTGTGCGTGGCCTGCTACTACCGCCAAGGCCCAGCGGCGCCTCCCCTTCGCCAGATCCAGCCTTCCTGGCCTGCTGCTACCTCCCCACTAGCTGGGCTTGGCCCATGGTGAGGTCACCCCCAGTGCCTCCTATTTTTTCTACTGTTGGGCCTGCTCCAGTTTCAATTTCGGCCAGTCTAGGTTTTTTTTTCAGTTCTACGAATTTCACACTATCCAGAGTATTACAGAATTGCAGAGAAACCCTCTAACTTCATGCATATAATTACTCATGAACCATGCATCATATGTAAAAACTTCATATATGTAAAATGCTTAGAATTTCATCTAGTTTCATAATATGCCACTTTCATCCATGGTTAAAATGTTTAAAAATGTTGTTTGCTTTTATTTTGCATAAATGCCATGGTAATGTGATTTTTTCATAACTAATTAACCGTAGCTCTAAATTAAATAATCCTTGTATGTAAATTATCTAGAAAAATGCATAGTTTAACATGGTGGCATTACTTTGCATGTTTGCCAACTCTAAAATTGGGTATAGGGCAGAACAGTATCAAATTCGAAATATGCACATGGGGTTTTTCCAGAATTGTTGCTTGTTGTTCGAGCCTCTTTAAACTTGCCTAGATAGGTAGTTTTATTATGCTTCACCCTCTTGTCATGTTTAACAACATTTAATATTGTTGGGTACATAAACGAGAGAGAACTAAATGATTGAATGTGGTGTTTCGTCAATATGCAACTCGTTGCATGTGGAGCTCCACTTAACTTGTAGTGTTGTTTGTTGCACTTTTCCATGCCATGCATCATTAAACCGGACATGCATCATACTTGATTGTGCATCATGCCATGATTACGCTTGGTTATTTACCATGTCGTTTGCTTCTTTCCGGTTGCGCTTCTCCTTGATAGTTCTGGTTACGTTGCGATTGTGAGGATCCGTTCGACTACGCACATTCGTCTTCTTCTTGGATTCGGTCTTCTTCCTAGCGGGATTTCAGGCAAGATGAATGTCACCTTGGATCTCACTACTATCTTTGCTATGCTAGTTGTGTCGATGCTATCGCTATGTCGTGCTACCTACCAATTGTTTATGAAGCCTCCCAAATTGCCATGATAGCCTCTAACCTTTTTCCACCATCCTAGCAAATCATTGTTTGGCTATGTTACTGCTTTGCTCAGCTCCTCTTATAGTGTTGCTAGTTGTAGGTGCAGTTGAAGTTTGTTCCATGTTGGAAGATGGATGTCATGGATATCTTGGGATATCACAAGATCTCTTATTTAATTAATGCATCTATATACTTGGTAATAGGTGGAAGGCTCGGCCTTTTTCCTGGTGTTTTGTTCCACTCTTGCCGCCTTAGTTTCCATCATACCGGTGTTATGTTCCTTGATTTTGCGTCCCTAACACGATGAGGGTTTATGGGCCCCTCTTGACAGTTCGCTTTGAATAAAACTCTTCCAACAAGGCCCAACATTGGTTTTACCTTTTGCTCAACATAATAACTTAACATGATAATAAACTTGGCGCATAGGGAGTTAGCGCTACCCGAGGTTCGTTATCCAACCTAATACAGGGGGGCCAGTGCTGATGGTCTTGGTGCCAAACTAGAGTACCGTACGGGACCACCTCATGGCAACTTGGGGTATCTGGTACCGGTATGCTTCGCTCATCTGTCGTGGCCTGAGATGAGATACGCGCAACTACTATCAGGGTGTCGGCACACCGGGAGGTCTTGCTGGATTAGTTTTACCACTTTCGAAATGTCTTGTGCACCGGGATTCCGAGTCCGATCGGAGGGTCCTGCAATGTAGGATTGTCACCGCGGATCGTGAGCTTGTCATGGGCTAAGTTGGGACACGCCTGCAGGGTTTAAACTTTCAAGAGCCGTGCCCGCGGTTATGTGGCAGACGAGAATTTGTTAATATCCGGTTGTAGTAGACTGGAACTAAACTCAACTAAAATACACCAACCGCATGCGTAACCGTGACTGTCTCTATTCGGGGAAGTTCGAGAGGAGAACACGGTTGGGTTATGTTTGTACGTAAGTAGTTCAGGATCACTTCTTGATCATCACTAGTTTGCGACCGTTGCATAGTTTCTCATCTTACTCTTGTACTTGTAAGTTAGCCACCATATATTGCTTAGTCGTTTACTGCAACCTCACCACTCATCCATTCCATACCCATTAAGCTTTGCTAGTCTTGATACCCATGATAATGGGATTGTTGAGTCCTCGTGGCTCACAGATTACTACAACAGTTGCAGGTACAGGTAACGCGATGATCTGATGTGAGAGCGGTGCTTGATTGCTTTTGGAGTTCTTCTTCTTCTTCGATCAAGGGATATATTCCGGGTCGGGGAGCCTGGGATTAGCAGGGTGGATGTCGTTCTTCTTTTTCGTTTGATTTCATCCGTAGTCGGATCCTGCTCTTCTGTATGATGATTGCTATGTATTGATGTATTGATGTATTCATGTTGTAGCTTGTGGCGAGTGTAAGCCTTTATCTTGTATTCCCATCTATTCAGTACATGGTATGCTGTAATGATATCCACCTTGCTATGCTCTCGAAATGCGATTGTGCCCCGATCATGAGTTCATCACGTGATTGGGATAGAATCGCATCTTGGGCGCTACAGAGATATTCATGAACCAGCATGAAGTGAGGAAACTGATAAAGATTGTCATTAAAATGGGTCAAAAGATGTCAATCGAACTATTTGTTTACACTTTATGCAAGACAACATTGAACTGCATGATGGTAAGTAAGAACCCTGTAGCCTTCTTTTTACTGCCCGTAATGAGTTGTGTTAGATGACAATATCTGAATATTTTTTCTTTTGCAGTGGATCCTGAAGCAGTTTACTCAAGATTACCTCTCAAACTACATTATTGGCAGCCGACCATCACAAGGGGTTGCACTAGAGTCCTGCATGCCTTCTGCATCCAAGAGAGCACAATAGAGCCATTCGGCTTCACCTTGTTCAGCAACCGAAATGTCTGTCACCTCTTTCTTCACCATCTGTAATAGTACAAGTATAGAACCCTGGTTCATCATTCTTTATTTGGTGTTTATGTAATTCTTAAACATATGTACCTGTGAATTGAATAATGCATTGGTTTTTTGAACCTAATGGATATGAATGAAGCTATAGCCTACTTTCAAGTTTAAATTAGGTACAATTTTAAATACCAACAATTAAATTAGGGCAAAATTATGTTGTGCAGTTCATTACGGCACACACGGTTGGTAAAACACAAACATTTGCGATATACACCATAATATGAGACGGTTCACAGAGAGGAAATGTGTGCAAGCATGCACACCGTTGCCGTTTGCAAAGCATATGTGATGTCAGACACTATCACATACAGTGAGGGAAAACTAAATTTGTGTGATTGTCTACCTATTGTACACGGTTTATAATCATGAACTGTTTGTGATGTGCCAGGCATCGTAAAAATCCCGTGCCTTGAATCTGCCTGGAAAGCTCCCGTGCCTGGAATCTGCCTGGTTTTAGGTAAAACCACAAAACTCTGACTATGATGGAAATGTGAGCACAAATGAGTAGCAAGGATGAAGCATTGGGATATTCAAGATATCAGAAACAATTATATAGGGACAACTGTATGCATCAAGGCTCCCTATCCCCGACGGTTTTTGGGTCATGTGGGAAGGACCCCCCTATCGCCCACACTCACTTGGCGACGGTTCCAAATGACGTCACGGAAAGGGGTTAAAAATCGTTTGTATAGCACCGACGAGTACCAGTAGATATCTCAAAGAAAGAAGCAACACAATGTTTCCTCAAAAACTGAAAGAATGGGATGAAAAGAACGAAGAATAACACAACATGTTCTACCTCAAATGAATTTGAGAGAGCATCCTTAAAAAGAAGGATTAAACGGAGTTGTTGAAAAAAAATCAACAACAAAAGAATAAGCTTGTTGTGCGCTTGTGGAAAACATCTCAAAATTATGAGGTGACAATTGGCCACTAAGGGAAATAGTTGATTGGATTGAGATCAACAAGGAGATGAAAACTCCTTTTGCCGAGAGAATAGGAGGAAACTTGGATTATCGATAGACACCACAATTAGCAACATTCCTTAGGGAAGGCTTTAAGTGAAATCTATATCAAGATAACACCAACGAAGAATTTGTTGGGTTGAGAAGATCTCGTGAACGAATTGAAAATCATGGGTTTAAAATATCTCATTCCTGACAAGTTGTGAGTCATGAAACACGAAGAGAAGTTGTCAGGAATGACATAACACCACCTCAAAAGATAAGGTAGAAAGAATTGCACTTAGGAATGCAAGACGAAGAATGCTTGAGCTCCTCCAACAAGAATCTTGATGGACACTTTGAGAATGAAAGAAATATTTGATGAACCACCATGAAGAGCCTCCATGAAGAGCTCTGGTAAAAAAGATGATAGAAAGAAAGAGAAGTTGAAAGAACAAGGTGAAGCCTTGCGATGATTTAGGTGGAGCTTCACGAAAAAATAACCGAGAGAACTTGGAACTCCAGAAATAAAAGATGCAAAACTTAGAACCGAGAAATTGATATCACGAACAAACTCCGGAAGAAGGAATTAATCCCTTGGATGAAATAAGAATAATAATTACGTTATGCTTATCCTTCATCAACTTAAATTGATGACAAGCAATGGATTTGGCATACTACTTATTCTTGTTGAGAAGGATTAAGGAGAGATATAGCGCAAACTTGTGAAGGTCTTCTATGAACCACCAGTAGGATTTGGGACGGATGAATGAATTGATACAATAAAAACGGAAGAGGAATGTGAGATGAACCACCGTAAGGATTAAAAAGAACGAACAAAAAAGGAATGCATCACTAGGAAGAATTGGAAAATGAACGAATATACTTGAGAGAATTTAGATACAAGAGAACGAAGAGACCATGAGCTTAGTAGGGAATACTTGAAAGATGCACCAGAGGCATTATAGAATGAATGAAGAGACATCAATTTAGAATCGAGAAATCTTCTGAAATAATGTCCTTCGGATGATCGAGAAAGGAAACCAACCCATGAAATGCGTCAGATGGGTGAAAAGAATTCTCCCGATCGAAAACAATTATGATAGCATGGCATCAAGCTAGAACTACGCATATTTGGAACTCTTCTTCGGTCTGGATGAATGAAAAGATAAAAGGTTGAGCAAAAGTTGAAGATAATTTAAAAACGGTCTTAGAGAAGGCATAAGACTGATGGAGATCCATTGTTATGTTAAACTTTGAAAAGAATTTGAGAATAACTCCAAAAAATTCAGAACAGTCAGGTAAGATCCTGGGAAAAGACTTGTGGGTTAGGGCCCACTCAAAGATACACCGTTGAAATGGTTGCTTGAAAGAGATATTGCACCAGTTGAATTAAATGGCTCGAATGAGATAACAACCTCGAGATATCTTGAAAGGATCTACAATCACGAATCTTCCGAGATATCTTCAGCACTCCGGAACAAATGGAAAGAGAGAGGTGAATGATTAAGAGATGCACCAGTATGGGAAAGCATTTGAAACGAGGAAAGGGATATGATCAACAAGGCTTGAATTTAGTCCATCGAAGAAGAAACAAGAACGAATAATGAAAACAAAACTTGCAGGTCCTGAGCATCTTCACGAGAAATCACCGATTAAGAATATTGAAGGAAAAGAATGTAGAGGCTTCACGTGAATTAATCGGATGCTTGATTGAGATGTCTAACTCTACAAGGAAAAAGGGTGGGAGGGTGGGAAAAACAAAGGCACTTCGGATGGATGGAATGAAATCCGTTGATAAAGTTGAGAATTGATCTTGAACATGGTGAAAAAGATTGAATTAGCTTGAAGAGAAGCACGTCGGATGGAAAAGAATTGGCATGACCATTCCGCATGATCAAAAGGATTAATACTCCCATAGAAATATGAGAACACTTCTTAGCAAAAGGTATGGAATCAACACTTGACTTCGAAGCAACTCGAATACCACAACTCAAAACAAAACAAAGGATTTGGCTTGCAAAATAAGACGGAAACAAACATATGATAGATCCCATATCGTATCATGTTTCTGTTCGAAGGATATCCTTCGTGATACTTGAATTCCCACCTAAGAACTCCCGAAACTTTCTGGTTATGCAATCTGGTGTTGGGGATACATGGAGGCACAAATATCTCACACAACTAACAAATCCTACACTCCAACTATATCCATTCCTCAACTCATAACCAAGAAAACCTCGGAAATCATGTACCTCAGACCTTCGAAAACATGCGATATACTAGATTTGACAATACATCTGATCGCTCTCCCAGTACTGGGTGTTGCCAAACTACTCTCACCACAAAGAGTATATAAGTGTTTTCGATGTTGGCGACCTCTTGTATTCTGGAACTGAAACAACAAACACTGTGACGAAAACACCTTGGAGCTCACCTCCCTGAGACACTGCCACAACCCCTAAATGTCAGGAGGCACCAAGACAGAACTCCTTTCACAATGATAATGGACCGGTTCCACAATACCCGCGAGATCCTAAAAAAATTTGAGTGAAAAAGAAGAGAGTGAAGTCAAAACACCTGCGTCAGGAGTCCTCACCAGAGCAACGAATGGGATAAGGAGTAAAAAGAGTTCCTACTCTCCGATATAACTAGACTCAAAATAGTTTTTTTTCTAGACTCAACAACGGCAGCGGTTCGATCAATCAAGGGGGCTCCTAAGGTCGGTAAGGCTCTGATACCGACTTGTAGCGCCCAAGATGCGATTCTATCCCAATCACATGATGAACTCATGATTGGGGCACAACCGCATTTCGAGCGCATAACAAGGTGGATATCATTACAACATACCACGTGCTAAATAGGTGAGAATACAAGATAAAGGCTTACACTCTCCACAAGATACAACATGAATACAACAGCTCATCAATACATGGCAATCATCATAAAGAAGAGTAGGATCCTTCTATGGATGAAATCAAATGAAAAAGAACAACGACATCCACCCTGCTAATCCCAGCCTCCCGACCCGGAACCTATCCCTTGATCAAATAAGAACTCCAAAAGCAATCAAGCATCACTCTCACGTCGGGTCATCACATTACATGTACCTGCAACTATTGTTGTAGTGAACTGTGAACCATGAGGACTCAGCAATCCCATTACCATGGGTATCAAGACTAGCAAAGCTTAATGGGTAGGAAAGGGTAAGTGGTGAGGTTGTAGCAAGCGGTGAAGCAATGTATAATGGCTAACTTACGAGTACAAGAATAAGATGACAAACTACGCAACAGTCGGAAACTAGTAATGATCAAGAAGTGATCCTGAACTACTTACATACAAACATAACCCAACCGTGTTCTCCTCTCGAACTTCCTCAAAAAGAGACAATCACAGTTATGCACGCGGTTGGTGTGTTTTAGTTGAGTTTACTTCAAGTTCACTACAACCGGATATTAACAAATTCCCATCTGCCACATAATCATGGGCATGACTCTCGAAAGTTTAAACCCTGCAGGGGTGTCCCAACTTAGCCCATGACAATCTCACGATCCACGGAGACAATCCTCCATCACAGGGCCCTCCGACCATACTCGGAATCCCGGTGCACAAGACATTTCGACAATGGTAAAACAAAACCAGCAAAACCACCCGATGTGCCAACAAATCCCGATAGGAGCAACACGTATCTCGCTCTCAGGGCACACCGGATGGGACATGCTACGAGTAAAACCAGCCCTTGAGTTTCCCCAAGGTGGCCCCACAGGCTGCCGGTTCGGACCAACACTCAGAGGAGCATTGGCCCGGTGGGTTGATTAATTATCCTCGGGAGCTAACCGGTCCCTATACAAGTTTTAGTTGTTATTAGGCAAATGGTAAAACCAATGTTGGGCCTTGCTGGAAGAGTCTTATTCAAAGCGGACTGTCAAGTGGGGCCCATAAACCCTCATCGTTTTAGGGACGCAAAATCAAGGAACATAACACCGGTATGATGGAAACTAAGGCGGCAAGAGTGGAACAAAACACCAGGCAAAAGGCCGAGCCTTCCACCCTTTACCAAGTATATAGATGCATTAATTAAATAAGAGATATTGTGATATCCCAATATATCTATGACATCCATGTCCCAACATGGAACAACCTGCAACTAGCAACGCTATAAGAGGGGCTTAGCAAAGCGGTAACATAGCCAAAAAAACGGTTTGCTAGGATTGTGGAAAAGGTTAGAGGCTATCATGGCAATTTGGGAGGCTTGATAAACAAGTGGTAGGTAGTGCGGCATAGCGATAGCGTTGTGACGGTCATCTTGCCTGAAATCTCGCTAGGAAGAAGACCGAATCCATGAAGTAGTCAAACAACGTAGTCGAACGGATCCTCACAATCGCAACGAAGTCGGGAACTATCAAGAAGCAACACCAGAAAGAAGAAAACAACATGGTAAACAAACAAGCATAATCATGGCATGATGCAAAATCAAATATGATGCATGTCCATTTTAATGAGGCATGGCATGGCGGAGTGTAAAAAACAATACTAAAAAGTAAGTGGAGCTCAATATGCAAAGGGTTGCATATTGACAATACACCACATGCAATTATTTAGTTCACTCCCATTTATGCTACTTATCAATATTAAATGTTGGTTAACATGGCAAGAAGTGAAGCATAATTAAATTAACTTTAGGAAAATTTAAATGAGGCTAGAAACAACAAACAACAATTCTGGTAAATCCCCACATGTTATTTAGCAAATTTAAAGCAAACAAGAATTTTAAACATTTAAATATTGTCATCATGATGCGGATGACATATGCAAGTTTTATGCCATTTTATGAAAATGTTGACATGAGCATGTTATAAAGAATTTGGTCACCATGACGGAAGGAAAAGGGGTGCCACGCCAACCACAAAGGAAATGGTGCCATGACAACATTTCGATGATTCGACAACTGATCGAGATGTCGGTGCAAAAGAAATGTGGATGTACAGAACATGCAAAATATGGTGGGGTGATCCCAGTTATCGGGTTCCCAGGGTCGACGGCATGACAAACAAGGAGGAACGTGCCAAGACAACCTGGACACGGTGCAAACATGGGCATCTCATACAACACATCACATGCATACGGTTCACGGGCGTCGTTCCGGCGGTTATACCTTCCAAGGGTGCATATTCGGAGCGGATCGAGTTTGGTGCGATGTAGAGGAAGTAGATGTTCTCGGGACGGTCATCGTGGAAATAGTGGCACACGGCAATGGTAGTGGAAGTAGTGGTACACGGCGACGTTAGTCGTACACATTCGGGATGGAACTTGATGTACCCATGTGCTTCACGGGTCGTCATTGAACTTGGTGATGGTGGTAGTCAAACTTGGGGGGGGGGGGGGGGGGGGGGGGTCGTGGAACTTGAGGAATCCAAAGCCTTAGAGGTCGTCATCGAACTTGGTTAAAAACACGGTGTTGGTAGTGGTACTTGGCGGGTCGTTGAACTTAACGAAATCCATCTGCAGGTAGTCGTCCATGGTCGTACCCATGTTGACGTGCAACACGATGGTCTTGATGGATTGTAGTCGATCTTGGTGGTCCGTATGGTCACCGAAACAAAGCAACACGAGGGCCTCGAGTGAGCAGCAGCAAGGTGGTGATGGTGGTGGTCAGCGGTAGGAAGCAGGCATGGGGCTCGTCTAGTTCTCGGACAGATCCTGGCCGATGGAACTCCATGGGGAGGCGGCCATGGTGTTCTTGATAGGCGGGTGAGGCAGCGCATACTTTGGGAGAAGAACGGGCGTGCGAGGAGGCAATGCCTGGTGGCTGTGGATGCGAACAAGGGGGAGGCTCATGGGGAACTCCGGCGAAGATGGAGACGTCGTGCTGGACGAGGGGTCGCCGGACCTGGTGATTCCTAGCAGCGGTGATGTCTGAGGCTGATGCTGGGGACTCGAGCAGGAGGTGAAGAAGACGTCGGGCGAGGTGTCGAGCTCAGGAAGGAGGCTGAGCATTGCGGGCGCGTGACGACGGCTGCCAAAGCTCTAGCGGATGCTGCATGGAGGAGCTGCGGCGCCTGGGAGACGAAGGTAGCCTTCGGCGGCGAGCATGCAGGGTGGCGGGGCGGTTGGTTTGCGGGGTCGGACAAGGAGCACGGGCAGGAGGGGATCGGGACGAGGCGTGCAACGCATGTGGGTGGCGGCGCCAGGGACAGAGCGAAGGGAGAGAGCTGGGGATCAGGGCTTCCTAGGGTTATAGGTTAAGTGGGGGTGGCTGGGCCTTAGGGTTGGGATGGTTGGGCCGTCCTGGTTAGTCAGGCCCAAGAGGCCGGCTAGTCTGCAAGGCTGTCTCTCTCTCTACTTTTATTTCCTTAGTAAAAAACAATTAGAGAGAAGAAAAAGAAAGAGAGGGTTGGGAAAGAATTTGCGCATGGGGTTAATTTTTCCGGGCTCACAAAAATGAGCTTGATCAAAGAAAAAATAGAAAGTGAGCATGGGCGTGAAGTTGAATTCAACCTCGATTGAATATAATTCAAATGAGTGTGAGAAAGAAGTGGGTATTCGGTAGGTCCAAAAATGTTGAGAATTTAGGAGGAGCCTCGATAAATGGAGAAAGATTATGGAGAAAGTTTGGAGAACAAACATGAAGCAAAAAGGCATGAGAATTAAATTGCAAGTGGGTTGCGGTTAATTCCAAACCAACGGAATATTTATTATAGCTCCCTAAATATCGAGAGGATATGTTATAAAGAGAAAACACCATGTGAATTCCCTCGAGTTAAATAGATCGAAGGATCTATGCAATTTATTTAATTGAGTTTTAAAAAGGGGTTGCATGATGACATGATGCAATGCAAATGATGACATGATGAAATGCAACAAACAAATAAACACACATCGGTCACGCAAAACATGGAAGGTGTCTTGAGTGTCACTCTCGGGTCGTCACACTGGTGAAGTACAGAGACGAGGGGAAGACGAGGAAAGGGGAGGGCTTCAACCCGAGCCAGAGTCCTTTTGATCCAGAGCTGGGGATGATATCTAGTGGCGGGAGGTCCCATGGCTCGATAGCCTTTGGGGATGGACTGATACGTTGTCCTATAACTCTCCCGGAGATCAAGAAGCGCTAGATGAGCTTCGATCCTGAGATAAGGCCTCGTCCACGGCCAACGGAGCTCACCATCGATGCTAGGGCCCAAGAGCTTCTGGCGGAGGCAAACAGGCAGGCGATAGATAGGGAGAGGGATATGGAGGAGAGGACGACTAGGTTGTTGGAGGAGGAGAGGAACCAGAACAACTTGTGGGCCCTATACGAGCTCCTCGTGGTAAGTTTCTCCTGCCTATTAGCCAAATCATGCATGTAATGTTCGTTTCATTACTAACTAATATGACTCACTCGTGAAAACCAAATGTGCAGTCCGTGTCCATACCAACGGTCAGGCCCATCCGCCGATGCCCTAGATTGCTTCGGCGACCATGCTAAGTTTCATTTGAATGGACATTAGTTACTAGTATTCACATTTAAGTTGCATCATGCTAAGGAGACATTGCAAATGATCTTTCGTGCACCATGCCTCCCGACAAGCATCGACCGATCCTTCTCCGTCTGCCACTAGCGCGACCGGTAGTTCACCTCCATGATGATGGTAAGTTTTCCCAAGTGTTTTTATTTACAAATGCATACTTAGCTTAGGAAATGACCTATTTAGCTCCAAAATGACCTATACTTAGCTTATTTTCCTCAAAAATGACACAATAACCTCACTTAACTCCAAAATGACCTATTTTACCTAGGATAGCTATAAAATGACCTATACTTAGCATTTTTCCTCCGAAATGACTTAATAAGCTTAGTTAGCTAAAAATGGCATAACTACCTAGGATAGCTCAATAATGACCTATACTTAGCTTAGCTAGTTCATTTATGACATAATTAGCTTACTTAGGTAAAAAAATGGCATAATAACCTTGGCTTAGCTCCAAACTATCATATACTTCACTTATTTTCCTCAAAAATGACATAATAACCTTACTTAGCTCCAAAATGAACAATTTTAACTAGCATAGCTATAAAATGACCTACACTTACCATTTTCCCCTCAAAAATGACTTAATATGCTTAGTTAGTTCAAAAATGGCATAACCACCTAGGTTAGCTCAATAATGACGTATACTCAGCTTATTTAGTTCATTTATGACATACTTAGCATAGTTAGGTCAAAAATGGCATAATAATCTTGGTTACCTCGAAAATGACATATACTTAGCTTATTTTCCTCGAAAATGACATAATAACCTTACTTAGCTCCGAAATGACTAATTTACTTAGGTTAGCTCTAAAATGTCCTACACTTAGCATTTTTTCCTCCAAAATGACCTAATATGCTTAGTTAGCTAAAAATGGCATAATTACCTAGGTTACCTTAGTTAGAAGATGAAGATAAAGAAGGGGAGAAAAAGAAACACAATAAAGATTCTTCTTCTTCCTCTTGTTCTTCTTCTTCTTCTTCTTCTAGTCTTCTTATTCTTCTTCTTCCTGTAGTCTTCTTCTTCTTCTAACTTTCTTCTTTCCCAATTTGCAGATTTTCTTTAGATAACGGAAGCTTGCATTGATGGAGTCTACTATTTTCCTTGTCCTTTCTTTTTGTTTTGATTTTATAGGATGAACAGTGTGAGACTTGCTACCTATATATGTATGTATGGATGAAACCATTGTATATGTACTTTCTGCTTAATTGTTGGATATGTTGGATATGGACTTTTGATTTGATATTTATATGTGTTGGATGATCATATCCATATGCCAGGGATATGTATGCTTGTTGAAAGTATTTTGAAATTGATTGAATTAAAATCAAAATTAACAGGTGCAATACAGGCACTTTGCCGTCTGCCAGCAGATGGCAAAAGAAGTTTGCCGTCTGCCAGCAGACGACAAAGCTGCCATGTTGCAGCTACCTGTGTAACCTGGGGGCACCTGGGGTGGCCTATTTGGACAATTTTCCATCTGCTACCAGACGGCAAAGACCTTTGCTTCTTTGTCGGCTGCCAGAAGACGGCAAAGCATGCAGTTAGCCACCTAACGGACCTAACCCTATCCCTCTTCCGTCCAGGTCCTTTGCCGTCTGCTTGCTTAGGATAGCTTATGGAAAAATTCTTTGTCGTCCGCTTTATTAGAGCAGATAGCAAAGCAGCCCTTTGCCGTAGTTCATTCAGCCGGACATGGGGTCGTCTGCTGGCTGACAGCAAAGGCCTTTGCCGTCCACTAGGCATGCCTTTGCCGTCTGCCATGCAAAGGCCTTTGCCGTCTGCCAAGCATGCCTTTTCCGTCAGCCATGGCAGACGACACAGTTCCTGATTCCTGTAGTGTTTTATGTGTTCCTTCGCTGTCATGGTTTGGATAATATTGCTTTCAACATTAATAGGCATACCTAAAATATAGTGCTTAATTCTTTGTCCATTGACCACCTTCGGGTTAGTAACTTAGTACCTTCGGCGTTATTGATCTTAATAGCTCTAGACCGATAAACTTCTTCAATGATATATGGTCCTCTCCATTTGGAAAGAAATTTTCCTGCAAAAAATCTAAAATGAGAATTGTACAATAGAACATGTTCACTAACTTTGAATTCCCGCTTTTGGATTCTCTTGTCATGCCACCTTTTTACTTTTTTTAAATGGTTTGGCATTTTCATGAGCTTGGGTTCTCCATTCATCTAGTGAGCTAATATCTGAATGAGCTGATATCACATAACCACTTTTCATAGGCAAGTTTGAAGTCATAATTAAGTTCTTTAATGGTGCAAAATGCTTTATGTTCTAACTCAAGAGGCAAATGACAAGCTTTTCGATAAACCATTTTATATGGAGTCATACCCATAGGATTTTTATAAGCTGTTTTGTAGGCCCAAAGTGCATCATCTAATTTCTTAGACCAATTATTTCGAGACCTATTGACGGTTTTTTGTAATATTAATTTTATTTCTCTATTGCTAAGTTCAACTTGACCGCTAGATTGAGGATGATAGGGTGATGCAATTCTATGGTTAACATCATATTTTGGAAGCATTTTTCAGAAAGCACCATGAATAAAGTGTGAACCACCATCATCCATTAAATATCTAGGGACTCCAAACCTTGGGAAAATAACTTCTTTAAGGATTTTAATGGAGGTGTTATGATCAGCGCTACTAGTTGGAATAGATTCTACCCACTTAGTGACATAATCAACATCAACCAAAATATGTGTATACCCATTAGAGGAAGGAAAATGCCCCATATAATCAAAACCCCAAACATCAAATGGTTCAACAACAAGTGAATAATGCATAGGCATTTCTTGACGGTTACTGATATTACCTATTCTTTGGCATTCACCACAAGACAAGACAAACTTACGGGCATCTTTGAAAAGAGTAGGCCTATAAAAACCAGATTGTAATACCTTGTGTGCAGTTCTATCTCCTGCATGATGTCCTCCGTAGGCTTCAGAGTGACATTTTCGTTGGATTTGTTCCTGTTCATGCTCAGGTAGACAACGTCTAATAATACCATCTACTCCCTCTTTATAAAGATGTGGGTCATCCCAAAAGTAATGTCTTAAATCATAGAAGAATTTTTTATTTTGTTGGTATGTGAAACTAGGTGGTATAAACTTAGCAACAATGTAATTAGCATAGTCAGCATACAAAGGAGTATTGTGAGAAGCTGTAAGTGCATCTAGTGCCCTTAGTGATTTTGGTCTATTGAAGAATTATAGGTTAACGGACTAATGAGTTTGTGAGTGTACATAGGTCTATAATTCTATGACGAGTTTGATATTTGCGATGAAAGTTGACCCCTAAAAATGAATGTCTTCAGCTGAAGACTTTGGTTTTCTGAGGACTTTGAAAGTGAAGAAATTGTTGTGACCGTGAAGACTTGATATCCATGCGAGGATTATGAAGCGTGAAGACTTTTGTTTTCATAGTTTCATTTTCTCTTTCTTGAGTCATAGGAAACAACGTACTTTTAAAGGGGGTCGAGGTAAAACTAAGGAAAAGTTTCCAAGTGATGTTCATCTCAATATCCTACACCTGCCAATCCTTTCGAGTGAAGCCATTGGAAATCTCAAACAGTTCAATCAATTTCTTCAGTGACAGAGATGAAGGTCTTCTGGTCTCTGAGGAATTTGTTCTGACTGAGGAGTTATGAATTCTCCAGTGTGTATTGCCTACAAGTGAGGAACAAGATATCCCTGAGGAATTTGATAGTCAAACTTCCAACCGTTGCTGTGCTATGTGCCAGCTGTCTCAAAATATCTACCCACCTAACAGTCATACATTGAAGGGCATTTATGTCTTACCATGTCGGGCTACTCCCTATGCTATAAATAGCCACCCCTACAACCACTAGCTTGTTGGCTGCTCCACGTGAAACTAACACTTGTCATTGAGAGCATCCCATCCTCTGAGGACTTTGAGAGAAAATCATCAAGTGAGGAAAACCAAAACCCAAACACCTACAAACCCAAAGTGATTGAGCAGCACTAAAGAGATTGTTCCTGTGTGGAACCGACTCTTGCTACCTTTGAGGACTGTGCATCCTCCAGACGGTTAGGCGTCATGGTCTAGAGCATCCAATAGAAAATTGTGGATCGTTGAGTGACCGAGTCTGTGAAGGTTTGGAAGTCACCTGAAGACTTACCACAAGTGATTGGGCGAGGTCTGTGTGACCTTAGCTCTAGGAGAATACGGTGAGGACTGTGTGTCCGGGACTGTGTGTCCTCAGGTTTAAATACCTAGCCTCTCCAACCAGATGTACGACTGTCACAGCAGTTGGAACCGGTCTACCAAATCACTTTCTTCACCAAGCTACTGGTTCTATTTCCTCAACCCTTTCATTTCCTCATTTCTGTGTAGAAGTACTTGATTGTTACTATTTGAAGACTTTGACTAAAGACTTTCTCAATTTCCTAAATCCTAATTCTTCAGTCACTTTATCTTCAGCATGCTTATCCTGTGTTTACGCTACTTGTACTCTGTACTTGTTTTCATTTCATCATGATGACTATGCTACTACTCTGTTATGCTTGCATCTGAGTACTTATTCCGCTGCTAAGTAGTTCGTTGCTTAGGAATTTCCTCACCCTGAAATTCCTCCGCTACGAATCTGTAAAAATCGCCTAGTCACCCCCTCTAGTCGATATAACACACTTCCAATTGGTATCAGAGCAAGGTACTCCCTTGTTCTGTGTGATTTTGGTTTAACCACCTGGAGTTTTAGTTATGTCGACTGGAGGCATGATCAAGGTCTCTGCTGGGTGTCCTACCTTCGATGGGACGGACTACCCCTACTATAAGAATGAGATGTGAATGCATATTGAGGCTTGACAACGATCTCTGGTACGTTGTGGAAAATGGCGTTCCCTCTGTCACTCCTACCATCAACGCTACTGATGTGAAGAGATTCAAGCTACTCGACTCTCAAGCGAATATTATCATTTGTGGCCATTTGAGCAAAGGGCAATATGGCAGAGTGAGTGCTTTGGAGACAGCTAAGCTTATCTGGGATAGGCTATCCAAAGTCAAGGAATGAGTCTCAACATATCGTGACTCTCGAGTTGACGTTCTTCGCAATCTCTTCAACTGCTTCAAAAGACTCGACAATGAAAATGTTCAGAAAACCTTTGATCGCCTCACTGACATCTCAAATGAGCTTGAAGCACTTGGTGCCACTAACATCACCGACCATGAGGTGGTGAAGAAATTGCTGAGACCGCTTGATTCCTCATTTGACACCCTTGCACTGATGATACAAGAACGTGGAGACTACATGTCACTTGATCCCGCTGATATCCTCGAGAGGCTAAACTCTCATGAGTTAAAACTTGCTAAGAAAAGAGATCTCTATTGGCCGAGCTATGGCAGATCACGCACACCAAAGGTGTAACACCCCGGATACAACTTTCCATATTTGTACTCCGACTCTTGCCATTTTCGGCTCTAAGTGATGAGATTCCCTCGTGGTTGGGTTTTTTCTTCGTTTTGCATTTTGTTTATTTCATGCATTTCATATCATGTCATCATGTACATCGCATTTGCATACGTGTTCGTCTCATGCATCCGAGCATTTTCCCCGTTGTCCGTTTTGCAATCGGACGCTCCTATGTCCTCCGGCGCCCCTTTTGTCTCTTTTCATGTGCGGATGTTAAACATTTTAGAAATGGACCGAGATTTTCCAAGCGGCCTTGGTACACCACCTGTAGACCGCAAGTCAAGTTTCGTGCCATTTGGAGTCCGTTTGATGCTCCAACGGTTAACGGGGGAACCGCAAAGGCCTCGTGTGTGTTGCAGCCCAACACCCCTCCAAAACGTCCCAATAATCCTTCCAAACCAACTCCATCCTCTCGGCCATTCGATCATGATCGCGTGGTCGAAAACCACGCCTCATTTGGACACTCCTACCTCCTCCTACCTATAAATATGTTGTCCCCTCCGAATTTCGCGGTCTAACCCTAGATCCACTCCTCCACCGCGCCCCTCCACGCCGCTCCGATCAATGGCGTCGCGCCACGTCAGCTTCCCCGCCGCCTCAGCCACTCAGGCGTCGCCACCTCAGCGCGGGTCGTGCCCCGCATCACCGCACCTCCTGCCGAAGCCCGTCGGGCCCTCCCCAGCCAGCGCCTCCTTCGCCGCACTGGCTGGAGCCTCCTTCGCCGCTCCGCGCCGCGCTCCACCGAGGGACCTCGCCGCGCCACCGCCTAACGACCTTGCCAGCGCGCACCGCGAGTTATCGTCCGGCCGCCGCCTCGTCTGCCGTCGGCCTCCCGCGCCTCCCCACGCGGTGCCCCGCCTCCGCCGCCTGCCCTCGTCGTCCGACGCCCGCTGCCCCAGCTCCGGCCACCGCCTCTCCTTCCTCTCCGGCGAACATCTCCGGCCGTCCTTGTCATCCGTGCTAGATCTGGATCTGACGAGGTTGACCCCTTGTTTTTCATCCAAGTCCCTTTTTCTGCATTATTTTCAGGCCCTGTTCATCATGCCATAACTTCTCATCCGTTGCTCCGTTTCATGCGTGCAATATATCAAAATGTTCATCATGATGTGCTATTCATTTTGTTCCATTCTGACATGCTTGTTTGAGTCCATCTTGATGCCCAAATCATTGATACAAGAGTGCTATAAATTGTTAGGTGCTGATTCTTAGCAGATTATGAGCTTTTGTCATTTTGGTCACATTTGTTGTGTGCTGCATATGAACATGATCCCTACATGTGTTTTGCTATATGCCATGCCATCTTTACAAGGGTGTATGCCATGTATTTTTGTGATCATTGTGGTGACTAGCACAAGCATGCAAAGTAGCTCTCGTGATATTGCTGATTTCAGGGACATAGAATTTTGGCCAAGTCTTTGTCTGATGTTATTTTGATGCCATATAACCATGTTGCTATAGTGAGATACATGCTTTATTTGAGTTGCTTCAGTAAGGATGATTTGGACATACGGTTATGCTCTATCCATCCATGCCCCTTTTTGAAATTATGGAGTGGCCTAGAATGTCTTAATCTTGCTCTACTTTTGCTATAAAACGTTCCTGGCAGATTGTTTATGTGTTAATCAATTTTGCCAAGGTTGTTGTAGTTGATCCATGCATGATATGAACTTGTTCTTGCCATGGTTAGCCTTATGATCATGTCTTATTGCTGGTAGTATGATTAGTTTGTCATGCAAGGCTTTGTAATGAGTGTATCGAGCTCGCAAAGATGCCTTCGTAATTCAGTTGATGCCATGCCATGCTCGCAAAGATGTCTGCATCTGTTAACGAAACTTTCTATGTTTACATGGGTGCCACCATATTGTCTGTGCCCCTTTGACTCATGGTCAGTAAGGGACTTTTGTTCTATGCTTTGAGTAGATTCATGCCATTCCTTTGTTTGCTATGATCTGTTCCTGTAGCATGTTGTTAGCATGCTCTAAACATTGCTTCCTGATGTTAATTCCTGGCATGTTGATATTTTCACCAAGTATGTGATGCTGATATCTTTTGCACTTTTGCGATGCTTGTTTGAACCTATTCTTGTGTGAATTAGCCATAGCTCAGTGTTCATCTTTTGTCAAGCATCTTCAATAGAGCACAGCCATGTGCTTTGTTGCTATGTTGGAGTGCAGTAGCTTAGTTTCTTGTTGCATTCTAAATGGCATCATGCTGTTAACCGTAGAATGGTGCCATTCTTGTTTTGCTTGCCATTTGCAAACCGTGCATCCGATTCCGGTGATCTTTATATCTATTTCGACCGAAATCAACTCATCTTTCCAGCGGCACAATTGGTTTGCCAAGTTGAGGCCTGGTTCAATATTTCCCTTCCGAAGCGTGCATATGCATTGCATATCACATCTCGCATATCATGCCATGTTTTGCATCATGTTGTTTGTGCATTGCACCGTGGTTGATTGTTGCTTCCTTTGCTTGTGTTCCTTCCTTGGGTAGAGACGGGAGACGAGTACGTGTTTGAGGAACCTGTTGAGTACGCTAATGAGGATCAAGCTTTCATCAACTCGGAGAACTTTGCAGGCAAGATGACCATACACTCGAAATCACTACTATCTTTGCTTGCTAGTTGTTCGCTCTATTGCTATGCCGCGATACCTACCACTTGCTATATCATGCCTCCCATATTGCCATATCAAGCCTCTAACCCACCTTTCCTAGCAAACGGTTGTTTTGCTATGTTACCGCTTTGCTAAGCCCCTCTTATAGCGTTGCTAGTTGCAGGTGAAGATGGAGTTTGTTCCATGTTGGAACATAGTTATTGTTGGGATATCATTATTATATCTTGTTTACTTTAATGCATCTATATACCTGGTAAAGGGTGGAAGTCTCTGCCTTATGCCTTGTGTTTTGTTCCACTCTTGCCACCCTAGTTTCCGTCATACCGGTGTTATGTTCCTTGATTTTGCGTCCGTTACGCGGTTGGGTGTTATGGGAACCCCTTGACAGTTCGCTTTGAATAAAACTCCTCCAGCAAGGCCCAACCTTGGTTTTACATTTGCCTAACAATCTATCACCTTCCCTTGGGTTCTGCACACTCAAGGGTCATCTTTATTTTAACCCCCCCGGGCCAGTGCTTGTCTAAGTGTTGGTCCGAACTTGTCAGCCGCCAGTGGCACCGGGGGCAACTCTGGGCTGGCCTACTGGAATCTTGGACAATCTGGTGTTGCCCTGAGAACGAGATATGTGAAGCTCCTATCGGGATGTCGGCGCATCGAGCGGTCTTGCTGGTCTTGTTTTAACATTGTCGAAATGTCTTGTAACCGGGATTCTGAGTCTGATCGGGTCTTCCTGGGAGAAGGAATATCCTTCGTTAACCATGAGAGCTTGTGATGGGCTAAGTTGGGACACCCCTGCAGGGTTTTGAACTTTCGAAAGCCGTGCCCGCGGTTATGGGCAGATGGGAATTTGTTAATATCCGGTTGTAGAGAACTTGACACTTAACTTAATTAAAATGAATCAACCGCGTGTGTAGCCATGATGGTCTCTTTCCGGTGGAGCCGGGAAGTGAACACGGTTCTTGTGTTATGCTTGAACATAAGTAGCTTTCAGGATCACTTCTTGATCACTTCTAGCTTCTCGACCATTGCATTACTTCTCTTCTCGCTCTTGTTTGCGTAAGTTAGGCACCATATATGCTAGTGCTTGCTGCAGCTCCACCTCACTACCTTCTCCTACCCTTAATATTAAATAGTCTTGATCGCGAGGGTGTGAGATTGCTGAGCCCCTGTGACTCACAGATACTTCCAAAACAGTTGCAGGTGCCGATGATTCCAGTGCAGGTGACGCAATCGAGCTCAAGTGGGAGCTCGATGAAGATCGTGTTTGTTGTGTTGTTTCGTTTTCAAGTTGATCAGTAGTGGAGCCCAGTCGGGTCGATCGGGGATCTAGCATTAGGGGTTGTCTTCTTTTATTTTGGTTCCGTAGTCGGACCATGATTGTATTCTAGATGATGTATGCTATATTTATGTATTGTGTGAAGTGGCGATTGTAAGCCAACTCTTTATCCCTTTCTTATTCATTACATGGGATGTGTAAAGATTACCCCTCTTGCGACATGCCTACCATGCGGTTATGCCTCTAAGTCCTGCTCCGACACGTGGGAGATATAGCCGCATCATGGGTGTTACAGAAGGCCAAGGCAGTCTCTGAATCCGAAGGTGAGGATTCTTGTAGCAGTCTTGGTTATCCGGAGGAACAAAGTCAGAAGCTAGCAATGCTTATGAGGAAATTCCAAAAGTTTTCAAGGTGTGGTCGCTTTGGTAAATCCTCAAGAAGTGATGACATGAGATCAGATTCCTCATCCCGTGACTACAAGAAAAGAACTTGCCACAAATGCAAGAAACCTGGTCAGTACATTATTAATTGTCCTCAGTGGGAAAAGGAATCAAAGAAGAAGAAATACAAGGATTACAGTTCTGATGCCTCAAAGAAGAAGAAGAAATCTTCAAAGTCCTCATTGTGAAAATCCTCAAAGTCTTCATCTCACAAGAAGAGCAGCTCCAAAAAGGCTCGGGCATTCATTGGCAAGGAAATGGACTCCGAAGCCGAATCTGAGGAAAATGAGGAAGAGGGGGCATCTGAGGAGTCAGACTCTCGTGTGACGAGCCTAGCCCTCGCTATCACGTTCGTCAGCAAGTCCATCTTCAACTCTAAGGAAAATGACTTCCCCAACACTGTTGACAATGACAATGATGACTACGCTCCCACCTATTGCTTCATGGCAAAAGGTGCTAAGGTACTCAAATACCCCTCCTCTGAATCAAGTGAGGATGAAGCTGATGAAGACCTCAAGCCTAGCTATTCGAAACTTGCTAAGATTCTTGTGAAACAACAAAAGGCTTTTGAAAAGGTTCAAAATATGCTAGAGAAAAGCAAAGACATGTTGGGTGAAGAAATGGATTGAACTCAAACTCTGACTGATAATCTTTAGAGACTTCAGTCTAAGTTTGACAACCTTTGGAGTCATCATAACACCCTCTTATCTAATCATGAGAAACTTTCTTATGAATTTCTTCAAAGAAAGCAAGATCTTGAGCAGCTAAGGGTGAGTTATGAAGATCTTCAAAAGGAACGCGATTCATTGCTTGCTCAATAGATCAGTGCCGCTCAGGATGAATTCATTCCACCATGTTTGAAATGCATTGAATGCGAATGTACTAATTCTTCACCTGAAAGTTCAAATGCGTATATTGCTACAAATTCTTAAACTGTCTCTGCTATCACAAATTTCTCATCTGAGGTTACCACTAGTATCACTGACAATGCAGGGCTGAAGGAATTGTATGTGACAGGCATGTACTGTCGGTGCAACAAACCCTGGGTCTGTTGCCTAGACTGTGCATAGGCACGAGATCAAGATTGAAGCACTGACCCAAGTCAGAGATTGAAGGACAAGAGATTTGAAGAACCGACATGCAGTCCGAAAAGACCAAGATCGAGCCAGAAGAGCAAGATATCGACAAGAGAAGGGCCTCCCTTGCATGGCAGGCGAGCCCGGCAAGGGGCAAGGCCACCGCAAGGAGCAGGCAATCGAGGCACCCCGGTAAAGTCTGCTGGGGCTCGCGGGGGCAGAACCACCCCACCAACCACTCAAGGGCGACCCACGTCGTCAATCAGTGCGGTGTCAAGCTGCAAGATGATTATGTGGCAGCCATTCGCCACATGGCAGCCATTTCCTATAGAAGAAGCCTATGGATGACACCCGTCCTGCGACGTGTCAAGGAAACAGATGCGGAGCTAGCAAGATAGCCCGGCAAGCCTTGCCGGGTGACCCATGGTGTGACACCAAGCGGCGCATTTAATGCACCCTGTCAGCCTGCAGAGTTAGGTATGGTAGCACTATTTGTTATCAGATCATTGGATAATGACTACTTTGGCATTGTGGTGACCCCTTAATCTATAAAAGGAGGCCCATGGCACCCGTAGGAGGGGTTAAAAGGTTGGAAGGTTGATGAACCCAAGCCACCACACACGCGTAGTCGCTGCAGCCCCGAGGCCAACCCTGTCAGGCAAGGGTACTACACATCACCACGTTCATTCCACCATCAATCCACCAAAGTAGGAGTAGGGTCTTACGCCTCGTGGTAGCCTGAACCTGGGTAAATTGTTTGTGTGCTCTCTCCCGCACTGCCGCACGCCGGTCTGCTCTTTGTGCAACACAACGTCCCCCTACCGAACCAACAAGGGGCCGCCCGGTCCCATAGGTGGCCGTGGATATCCGGCGACATCTTTCGCGTGCCAGGTAGGGGGCTCGCTTGCGCGAACCTGAAAGTGTGTGCAGCGCATCATCTTCATCCTCGACGGCGCCATCGGCCTTGCCGCCCAAGAAAAATCTGGCGCTTCGGCCCATCCATCCACCTGGAAGGATCCGCCGCCTGCGGCATCTAACGCCGCAGGGGATGCGGGGGCATGGGAGGACATGGACGCTGCTGGGCACGTAGTTGGAGCAGGTGGCGCCATTACCACCCCCCCCCAGGCCGACATGAGGGCCGGAGCTACCAGGACTGAACAACATCAGCAACGTCTCGATGGCCAGGCTCTACAAAGTGCGGGTGAGGAGTTCACTCCGTCCGCGCCGCCTCCTCTCACTAGCGAGCACAACCACAACAACGACACTCGGTCCAGGGCGAGCCGTCGCCCTCCGGTCACCCCCCACGGGAGCGACCATGGCGCATGCGCCTCCTCCTAGACGAGCCAACTAGGCCGCTGCGCTCAACGGAGCCACTGATCTTCAAGCACAACCGCCGCACGACCCCACTACCCCGGTGTTTGTCCCACACCAGCGCAGGCGCGCCGCCGCCGCCGCTGGCACCATCAGGAACCAGGCGACGGTGCGGTCGATGTCATCGACATCCATGCCAAGCATAGCCACGGAGGCCATGGCGCGAGCTCGGGTACTGCTGAGGTTCCCGCTAGGAGCCGAGCAGATGGATGAATGGCGTGCCACCATGCAAAGCCTACTCGGTTTCGCAGAAGATGGGGGCTCATGACGAGCTTGCCCATCGCAACCTCCCCAAGCGACAACTACCTCCCGCACTGCTAGCTGTATGGAGGGTGCCGTCCCCATGGTTTAGTCCCCACCACGGCAACTGGCGAGGGTGCAGCAGAATCAGGACCCCGACGATGTCTCGATGGCCTCTTCTGACCCTCAATCATGTCCAAGCCAATGTCGAACCTCAGAAGACAGGCAACGGGGAGACGCGTTCGTCGTCGCCGAATGGCGTTGTAATGACCCCCGCCAGACCGCGGGTGCAACGGCCTCAACATCGATGAGCCTGCACTCGGTGTTGGCGGGTGCCTGCCTTTCTAGGTCGGCTGCCCTGCATTTAGATGAGAGCTGCGGCAAGTCCGTTGGCCGTCCATTCGCACATTCAAGCCAGAGATACCTGAGAAGTACGACGGGAGGCTAAACCCGGCAGAGTTTCTGAGCATCTACACCATCGCTGTTCAGCCTGCCGGGGGAAGAGATGAGAAGGTGCACGCCAACTACTTTCCGTTGGCCCTCAAGTCCAATGTGAGGTCTTGGCTGATGCATCTCCTGGAGAACTCCATTTCGTCATGGGCAGACCTGTGCCACGAGTTCTTCGGTGCCTTCACCGGTGGCCACAAATAGCCCCGCAGGCCCAGCGACCTACAACTTCTCCAGCAGAAGGAAGGATAAAACCTCCGTAAGTATTTGCAGAGATTCAGTGAAGTTCATACAAATATTCCAAATATCCATTCGGCAACTGTTATAGCAGCTTTCCAGTCCAATGTGCACAACCGCCGCATTCGTTCCAAAATGAAAAGTGCAGTTGCCCAAGACTGGGAAAGAACTATATACGCTGGTGGATAAATGCGCCTGGATGGAAGAAGGAAGTTGCCCAAGACTATGAAAGAACTATATACGCTAGTGGATTAATGTTGATTCAGAAGATGTAGTTGAATTAACTACTCAGAAGAAGGGCAAGAAGTGCAATAAGAAGCCAAGGGATAAGGCAGTAATGATTGTGGAAGGATTGGGCACGCCTAGTACCGGCAAGAAGGCCGTGGTTGAGGCCCCCGGCAAGGAAGCTGCCGTGTGCACTGCCTGCCGGGAAGCCGCCACCACCGAAATTTTTGGAAAAGGCGATGGGTCGTACTGCAAGATCCACCGTATCAATGGCCACGACCTCCAGGAGTGTTATCTGGTTGAGCATCTCGTCAAGAAGTAGAGGGTAGAGTATGATAAACGTGACAAGGTGAAAGGTCAGAATGCTGCTAGCGGTAAGGGCCAGGGTGGTGAAGCAAATTGCCCCGGTAGGCCCTTTCGAAACCAGGGAAAGCCCACCAGGGGAGAAGAGAAGGAAACCTGTGATGATGCCAGTGATGGAGGGGATGAAGAGGAAACAAGTGAGAACGAATTTCAGAAGGCCATTGACGCCCTATGCATCGGTGGAGGTGCATCTTTGCACACCCATCATCGTAAACTCAAGCGATGGTCACGAGAGGTCAACATTGTGGAACGAGCGCCAGGGGTCCGGAAACCTCTCAAATGGCCCCGCATACCCATCATCTTTGACAAAGAGGATCACCCTGATCGCACCACCGCGGTAGGGTGTTTGCCGTTGTTGGTCTCCCCAACAATTCACAACCTCAAGGTTACAAAGATGCTATTGGACGGTGGGGCCGGATTGAATCTGATTTCCCCATCAGTTATCAGCAAGCTTCAGATAGGAGAAGAAGAGCTAGAGGTCATCGGCATGTTTCAAGGAGTTAATCCCGGCAGGAGTCATCCTAAGGGGAAGATTACATTGCCGGTGACGTTTGGGTGAGAGCTGAACTATCGGAATGAGAAGATTGTGTTTGATGTGGTTGATCTCCCCCTGCCGTACAATGGGATTCTTGGACAACCAGCCCTGGCCAAGTTCAGGGCAACATCGCACTATGCTTACGAACACCTTGAAAATGCCAAGGCCACTAGGGGTGCTCACTATCCCATCTGATGAGAAGGATGCAATTATCTATGTGGACAAGATGTATCGGCATGCAGTTGCAGTGGAAGCGGCAGCAACTACAGTTTCGGCGAAGGAAAGCAAATGAAAGAAGAGGGATTGTAGGACCTCCAGCAAGGAGTCCGGGAAGCGTGCCCCATCTGAGTGCACGACACCGATTAACGACGTGCTGGAGTGTTCCAACAGCAAGAGATCCAAGGTTACTGCACCCCAAGTGAAGAAGGTCCCGGTAGGGCTGGCAAGCGTTGATGGTACTTTCACTATCAGCGCCACCCTCGATGATAAATAGGAAAGCACGCTTGTTGCCTTCTTGTGGGCAAATAAAGATGTGTTTGCTTGGCAACCATCTGATATCCCCAGTGTTCCCAAGGAGGTAGTTGAGCACCACCTTGCTGTCTGCACACATGCCCGACCCGTCAAGCAGAAAGTACAGAAGCAAGCCTTGGAGAGGTAGCAGTTCATTGCCGAAGAGATCATGAAATTGGAGGTAGCTAGTTTGGTCAGAGGAGTACTGCATCCTACATGGTTAGCAAATCTAGTAGAGGTCCGAAGGCTAATGGGAAGTGGAGGCTTTGCATTAATTTCACAGCAAGGCTTGCCCGAAGGACCCATTTCCCATGCCGCGCATCGACCAAATCATGAATTCTACTTCGGGATGTGATTTGCTTACCTTTCTGGATGCGTACTCCGGATATCATCAGACCTTCATGTCCAAGGAAGATGAAGAGAAGACATCATTCATCACTTCGTGTGGTACGTACTTGTCGGATTTCGGGTTCCGGCATACCCTCAAGGTTCGAACTCTGGGGTGCGCACGGAGATCTTTCCCCTACCAACTCGCGCTTCTATGGCTCACAAGAAATCTAGGATGGAAAGAAGGACACTCACGGGACACGAGGTTTATACTGGTTCGGGCCACCGATGTGGTGTAATACCCTACTCCAGTGTGTGGTGTGGTGGATTGCCTCAGGGGCTGATGATGAACAATACAGGTGGAAGCACGGCCTCGCGAGAGGTGTTCTTGAGCTGGTGCGGTGTGTTCTACTTGGTCCGGATCTCCCTCTCTCTTACTCTTCTCTCTTTTTCTATTTTTCTCCTCTCCTCTTTTCTCTGGTGGTTAGTCCTATTTATAGAGGCCCTGGCCCTCTTGCCAAATAATGAGCGGGAAGGGCGCCAACTATTGGCCACTTTGTAGGGGAACATCTAGTACAAGTTATCCTGACCAAAGGTGGTCTTCGGCTGCCAAAAGCACTGGTGATGACGCCGTCTTGGGCTCCATGGTGACCTCCGTCCTGCCGCTCTGCTGGTCTTGGTCACGTTGCACCGGAATGGTAACCTTTGCCCGATGCCTTGGCCTGCGCTTGCTCCCTTTGCACCGAAGGGGAAACAAGGACACTGCGCAGGCCAGCGCCCGCCTAATCTCGATCGTCATGGCTTGCGTCACGGGCTCCTCGCGAGGCACCCCTGCCTTGATCTCTCTGCCTCCTCGCGAGCTTACCTGATGAGGCTACTCCTGAGGAAGCCTCCTGTTGTCCGCACCGCAAGGCTTGGCCCCTTGCGAGGGTCTTGAGCTTGAGCTGATGAAGCTGGGCCGCACTGGGCCCCCACTCGAGCCACGCCGCAGGCCGCAGGCAGGCAAGTCTGGGGACCCCCGTTCCCAGAACGCCGACAGTAGCCCTCGGGCCCAAGGCGTGCACGGGCTTGGCTTAGCAGAGAAGCGAAGGGGCAAGCGCGAAGCGCCATGGGCCCCAATAGCATGCGGCCTTGGGCACCGCGTGGCGATTGATTGGACGTGGGCGTCTGTGCTTCCCCACGACGCCTCGGCAACCGCTCAACTTGACAAGTACCTACATGTAGAGAAATGGGTCATGGTTACCTGCGATCGTGGTGACCGGCGGTTGGCCTTCTCCGGATATAAGTACGAGGCCGCGTGAGCCTCGTTAGCTTATCCATTCCAGCTACTCCTTTCCTTCTTCTTCCTCATACTTGCTTCTCCTTACGCCAATGGCACCAATCCGCCAGTTTTCTGCAGAAGAGAAGGGAAAGCCCCCCCGAGAAGGTCCTGACCCTCTTCCGCCGAAGAAACGGCTAGTCCCCTGCCACCGAGATAAGGGTGCTTGGGAGGAGGCATCGAGGCCCTGGTACGAGCGGCCGCCGCCTGGGTTTCAACTTCCCTTGTAAGCCCGAATCGAGGGCCCTGGGGAAGTGGGCATCGAGCGACACCAACAGTGCCGCCGCAGACGCCAGCAAGTCACGGTGGTGCGCGTCGTTCCTCCTGCAGTCCACGTCGAAGGCTCCTCCTGTGAGCTCGTGCTTCACGCCGCCACACCCCCATGCTCTTGGATCCGCCTGCCTCCCTCCTTCGCCTTCGAGATGCCGCCGAGCGGGTCTCTGGAGCTCTGGCTGCAGCACGCCGACTGCAACACCCTCGCGACCGGAGCGGAGGTCGCGGTCGTCGCTCCGGGCAAGGTCTACATGACCCGGGGCTGGGGTGAGATCACCCGGGTCTGCCGGACGGAGGGTGCCCTCGTAATTCATCTTGAATACGACGGCACATCACTGATGTTCTTCAAGGTCTTCAATGTTGAACGACGCCGGTTGGAGTGCTGACCTAAGGAAAGCGGCAGGGGCATCGGACTGGCGAGGACCTGGCCTGCCCATCGGCCCTCCAGTAGCTCTTCAGGCGGCAGCGGAGGAGCTGGGGAATCCAGCGGCTCCCCCGAGCTTCTCATGACTCCAGAGACGAGCGACGACAACTACGAGCCTCCGAGCTCGCGCCGTGCTCGGAGTAGGGCAACTGCATTGGGCCGCCGATGCCACTGATCTGGGTGGGGTTGGCGCCGGCGCCGGGTAGTCCACTGTTGATGATGGCGTTGCTTACGGAGGCGCGGGTAATTAGCGTTCCTTATGATTAGCACCTTTTGTTCCCTACAAGGAATCGAAGGAACACCCCGCAGGGGTATGTAAGGCGCCTGCCATGTCTTTTGCGAAAATTATATCCCTAATATGAATCGATGCGAGATGCTTGTCCTGTCCCGGCTCGGCTCCCCCTTTCTATCCTCACGAGGACTTAGCGCTCTACACTGACAGGTCCCAGTCCCCAGGCAGGCTTCAGCCGTTCGCTGGTATGCCAGGTCGCGATGCCGTGGTCAAGGCCAGGAGGTGAGCGGCCCGAGGTCCGGTAAGAGCCCCCGAGTCACGATGCTCGGGAGGTCCCCTTTAGCGCTCGAGCAGCCCTTGCTGGGCGAGAAAGGAAGGCAACGTCGTCGTGACAGAGTTGCACCAGGTGAGTGTTTGGTGCTCCATTGGTCCAGCTCCTGTAAGAGCGTGACTTATCTTTTGAGTTTGGAGTAGTTCTTCGACGGGGCGCCCGGCCCGAGTGGCGGTAGCTAAGGTGCTGCTGGGTTAGGTCCTCGTGAGCTTCTTCCCATTTACCCACACTTTCCTTAATGCTCTACGTTCTCAGGTCCCGGCCCTCGAGCGAGCTCATCCGCCGCTGGTATGACAGGTCGCGATGCCGTGGGTCAAGGCTAGGGGGTGAGGGCTGGAGATCCAGTAGGAGCCCATGAGTCGCGATGCTCAGGTGCCCCCCTTTTAACGTGCAAGCGGTCCATGCAGGAGAGAGGGAGAGATAGCCCGCGATGTCCCCAACGTTTCTCCTGGAGTGGGTCCTGCATACCAATCATAAGGAGAGACAAGATCTGTCACTACGGTTGCCAGCCAACCATTGGTCGCTCCGAGGGAGTGATTGGGGCACTGAGGGCCTGGTGAGGTGGTGCCTTGTGGGGCTGCCACGGCCAGAGCTCGACCACTCAGATTTATTGGCGTTGCAGGCACGAACCCGTACGCAGACGTTGTGCTAGGGTGAGCAACTCAATGGGTAGATGTCAATCGAGCAGGCGATTAGGTCAGGTATGTTAAGTACGAAGGAGCAAATCCGTTTCAGGTAGATGCGGGAAAAGTAGATGCCGCCGGGCCAGGCCCGAGGAGCTTGGGGATGATGCAGCCCGAGGGGCGCCCCCAGCAAGGTAGGTAAAGAGCGTAAGAAAAACAGATACATGCCGCAGGGACGGACCCACGCGACCTAGGAAAGACGCGGCCCTGTGGGCTCTCCCAGCTAAAAATGGAACTTGAAAGATGTCACCTGATGCTGTTGAAGATGAAGTGATGCCAAAGAAGTGGGCGACGCGCGGTGAAGATGTCGACCCTCACGAGCCCCCAGGCCCAGGAGCCTCGGGATGCTCTGGGGGCACGGGTAGGTCTTGGAGGGCCATCTCCACCTCCGCCAGGAATGCACAATGCCTGACCTCCTGAGCCTCCACAATGCTCCTCAGCAGGCGCTGATGAGCGGCGACCGCGTTCGGCAGGCCGAAAGGCATGCGAATGTAGCTGTGAGGTGGACCCTCGCAACGCCCCACACGCGAAGGCCAGAGGCACTCCTGAGACGCGACTCGGTTGAGCCCTGGCACATCGATGCAGACGCACAGCCCACCATCCTCGCCTGGATGTGGGGCCACGGCGGGCAAGTGGCGGCTGCCGCGCATGACTCTCGACTCCGGTAGCTCTTGGGTGTTTCTTGCGATGAACTCCTGAGGGTTTGGTCTTCCTTGCCTCGTGCCTTCCTGAGGGAAACGTGCCTGGAAGCACCCCTCCAAGTGGTGCCCGAGTGCCTCCCTCGTGACCTTGGCAAAGTCGGCGGTTCTCCAAGAAAGAGCCCCCGAGCCCTACCTGAGGAGGCACCGGACGCGCTTTCCTATGCGACAGAGGGTGGCGCTCCCTGAACGGGCGCAAATCCTGACGCAATGCCTCCGGAGGCGCCTGCCTCCTTATGGCTTGGGCCAGGCGAAGCCTTCTTCTTCTTAAGGGTCGCCTCGAGAAGTCTTCCGCTCCTGTGATATGGGTCTTCGATTGCTGCGGCTTGGAATGCACACTCAAGTGAACACACCGCATCCCTTTCCTCATAGGGTACGGTAATGACTCCACCGCTTCCTGGCATCTTGAGGACATTGTAGCCATGGTGAGTCACTGCCATGAACTTGTCTAGAACTGGGTACCCGAGGATCGAGTTGTATGGGAGGCGAATGTGGGCGACGTCGAAGTCGATGAGCTTGGTGCGGTAGTTGTTGTGCTGCCCGAAGGTGACTGGCAGGCGAACTTGCCCTATCGGAATAGTGGAACCATCAGTGACTCCTGAGAAAGGCTTGGTCGGCTGGAGCTGATCATACGACACTTGGAGATTGTCGAGCGTCTCGACGGACAGGATGTTGAGTCCTGCTCCGCCATCAACGAGGGTCCTGGTGACCTGCACATTGCTGATGACTGGGGAGCAAAGCATCAGGAGGACTCCGGCCGTCGCCGCGCACTTGAGCTGATTCGCTGAGCTGAATATGATGGCGCATGCAGACCACCTGAGAGGGCGCGTGGCCTCAAGCTTGGGGAGGACTGCATTCACCTCGCGAGCAAACTTCTTGAAGATGCGCTGTGATGCTGGGGCCTAGGCGCCACCCAAGATGCCAGCGATTGTGTGCGGCTCCTAGAAGCCCCAGCCCCCTCGTCTTGATGTTGGTCTTTGTTCCTTGTTGGTGGCGGTGGTAGAGGAGGGAGGCATGCGTTGCCGTGCGGGCGATCCTCATGAGGCTGATCCCTCCAACCTCACTCGCGAGGCTGGTCCTGCCAGCGATCCTCGCGAGGTCAGTCACGCCACACTTGGCGAGGGCCACGGTCTTCCCATCATCCTCCACCTCTTCCTCCTCGGCCATAGCCCCTGTCGTTGCGCTCGGGGCGTCGACCGATACACCCATCTCGCACGGCCCTGAGCTCTTGGCATTCATTGGTGTTGTGGGTGTGGAGGTCGTGGTACACGCAGTATCGGCTGCCCTTGGATGACTCAGGCTGATCCCTGCCTTGCTTGGTGTCTGGTTCCGCTGCGAGCACGGCAGCTCCCTTACGCTTCACGTCCTTGGCCTTGGGCTTTTTCTCTTTTGGGTTGGCAGTCGGGAGTTCGAGGAGGGAGAGGCGTCCTTCCTCAGCGCTGGCGCACTTGGTCGCCAAGTTGAACAGCTCCAGGGATGTGCACATGTCTTCATGGATTGCCAGCTCCTCCTTCATCTTGATGTCGCACACGCTATCGAAGAAGGCTGAGATAATGGCTTCCTCAGTCACCCTGGGGATCTTGAGGCCAGCGTTGTTGAAGCGCTGGATGTATTTCTGCAGGGTTTCCCCTGGCTGTTGCTTGATGCGGCGGAGATCGCTCATGGCCGGGGGCCGGTCGCGAGTGCCCTGGAAGTTGGCGATGAAGAGAGTGTGCATCTCGTCCTAGGAGGAGATCATGCTGGGAGCCAGGTTCAGGAGCCAGGTGCGGGTGCCGCCCTTCAGCGCCATGGGAAACCAGTTTGCCATGACCTTTTCGTCTCCGTTGGCGGCTTCATGCCTAGCTCGTAGAGCTGTAGGAATTCCGCGGGGTCCGCCGTGCCATCGTAGCGAGGCGGCAGATCAGGCTTGAACTTGCCTGGCCATGTGACGCCGTGTAACTCGGGGTGAAGGCGCGGCAGCCTGCTGTGGCCACCGGCGCCCTTTGCTGGTGCTGGGCCTGCTCCTGGTGATTACCACGCGCCGCCGCTTGGAGCAACGCGGGGTCTCGGAGTGGAGGCGCAAGGACGCGATCTTGGCACACCGATGCTGGGAGCGCGCGAGCACCTTCTTGGGGACGAGGGATCTCTTGGCAGCTCCCCTCTTATCGCGCAGGCGTCGGACATGGAGGGTCTCACCCTGGGGCTGCACGCCTTGGAGCCAGGGCGCCTTCTTGGGGGGGAGGTGGCGGAGGCGCCTCCTGATCCTTGCCCCCTGCACGGAATGGAGGGCGAGGCAGCGAGAAGGACGACAAAGGAGAGACCCCTGCGGCGCTGACGAGCTTGGTGATGCGGGCGAGCCAGTCCTTGTAGAGGTCGTCAATGGGGCGGTAGTGCAGGAGCTCTCTTGCCAGGAGCAGCGTGGCGTGCGCGTCCATGGGGGTGCAATGGGCGTGGGACGACGAACCGGCTGGAATCAGTGACGGGGTTGCAGTGTGGCCCTCCCGCCGCACCGAAGGATGCTGGGACGAGGCCTGCTGCTCGTTCCCCGTTGGGCCGGTGGCGGCGTTGGCGACAGGTGACGGGGAACGACGAGGGCGTCCGCCGACGGGTGCCGTCTGGGACATGCGGGTGGCGAGAGCAGCCCGGCGCTCGGCGCGAGCCCGACGAGCGTCAGCCATGGACACGACGGAAGATCACACGCGAACAGCGGAAGAAAGATTCCGGCGCACCCCTACCCGGCGTGCCAAATGTCGGATTTCGGGTTCCGACAGACCCTTAAGGTTCAAACTCTGGGGTGCGCACAGAGATCTTTCCCCTACCGACTCGCGCTTCTATGGCTCGCAAGAAATCTAGGCTGGAAAGAAGAACACTCAAGGGACACAAGGTTTATACTGGTTCGGGGCACCGATGTCGTGTAATACCCTACTCCAGTGTGTGGTGTGGTGGATTGCCTCAGGGTCTAATGATGAACAATACAGGGGGAAGCACAGCCTCACGAGAGGTGTTCTTGAGCTGGTGCGGTGTGTTCTACTTGGTCCGGATCTCCCTCTCTCTTCCTCTTCTCTCTTTTTCTCTTTTTCTCCTCTCCTCCCTTCTCTGGTCGTTAGTCCTATTTATAGAGGCCCTGGCCCTCTTCCCAAATAATGACCGGGAAGGGCGCCAACAATTGGTCACTTTGTAGGGGAACATCTAGTACAAGTTATCCTGACCAAAGGTGGTCTTCGGCTGCCAAAAGCACTATTGATGACGCCGTCTTGGGCTCCATGGTGACCTCGGTCCTACTGCTCTGCTGGTCTTGGTCTCGTTGCACCGGAATGGTAACCTTTGCCCGATGCCTTGGCCCGTGCTTGCTCCCTTTGCACCGAAGGGGAAACAAGGACACTGCGCAGGCCGGCGCCCGCCTAGCGCCCGCCTAATCTCGATCGTCATGGCTTGCGTCACGTGCTCCTCATGAGGCACCCCTGCCTTGATCTCTCTGCCTCCTCGCGAGCCTGCCTGATGAGGCTGCTCCTGAGGAAACCTCCTGTCGTCCGCCTCGCAAGGCTTGGCCCCTTGCGAGGGTCTTGAGCTTGAGCTGATGAAGCTGGGCCGCACTGGGCCCCCACTCAAGCCATGCTGCAGGCCGCAGGCAGGCAAGTCTGGGGACCCCCGTTCCCAGAACACCGACAGTACTGCTTTTTCTGCATGCCATTCGGTTTAAAGAGTCTCGGGTCCACTTTTGCAAGTGCAGTCCAGATTGGTTTTGTGCCAAAGTTGCACAGAAATATAGAAGCATATATGGATGATATCATGGTTAAAACCAAGCATAAGGCCAACCTTATCCAGGATTTGGAAGAAACATTTGCTAATCTACGCAAGATCAACCTGAAGATTTATCCGGAGAAGTGTGTATTCGGTGTTTCCTCCGGCAAGCTACTTGGATTCTTCGTGTCACATCTGGGGATCGAAGCCAACCCCGACAAGATGAAGGCCATTGAGTAGATCCAAGTACCAAGGACAGCTAAGGAGGTGAGGCGCTTGACGGGATGCGTTGCTGTGCTGAGCAGATTCATCTCCAAGTCCACCGAGTGTGCCTTGCCATTCTTCAAGGTTTTGAAGAAGGCAAGACCTATGAAGTGGACCCCGGAAGCAGATGCAGCTCTACAGGAGTTAAAAGCCTACCTATCATCCATACCCACCTCGGTTGCACCCACACCCCAACAACCATTGTTGCTATACTTAGCAGCAAACAACCAGGTGGTCAGTGCGGCTTTGGTAGCATAGCGAGAGTTGGATGAGACATAAACTAAACAGAAAATAGCAGAGTCAGAGAAGGATCAGGAGAACAGTGAGCACGACAACAAAACAACCCCAGGGACACGACAAGGAAGAAAGTGGTGCAGCGCCCAGTGTACTTCGTCAGCTCCTTGTTACAGAGGGCTAGATCGTGGTACTATGGTTTACAAAATTTGATCTTTGGTCACATTATGGCCTCAAGGAAATTACGCCACTACTTCCAAGCCCATGAGATCACGGTTGTTACTCATTTTCCGTTACAAAGGGTGCTCCGAAACCCTGAGGCAACTGGCAGAATAGTGGAATGGTCTTTGGAGTTATCCAGCTTTGGTTTGAAGTTTGAGAGCACTTCAACTATTCAGAGCAGGGCATTGGCAGAGTTTATTGCAGAATGGACGCCAACCCCTGATGAGGAAAGGACAGGGACAACCATCCCCGGCAAGTAATCACCCAAAAAATGGATCATGTATTTTAATGGTGCTTTTTCCCTACAAGGTGCAGGGGCTGGCGTGTTTCTTGTTGCCCCCTCCGGGGAGCACTTGAAGTACGTCGTCCAGATGCACTTTCCCCGGGAAACAGCCACCAACAATACAACAAAGTATGAAGGGCTCCTTGTCGGGCTCACGATTGCAGCAGAATTGGGTATTAAGAAGCTGCTCATTTGAGGAGATTCACAGCTTGTGGTGAGACTAGTCAACAAGGATTACCAAAGCCCATTGATGGAAGCATACTTCGAGGAAGTAAGGAGATTGGAGGAGCACTTCGACGGGTTGGAAACAGAGCACGTACCCCATTCGGAAAACAGCATAGCTGGTCACCTATTGAAGTGGGCAGCGCAGAAGCTTCCTGTGGAACCAGGAACCTTTGTTCTCCATCTCTCTCAACCCTCCGTATCACCAGCCCCAATGGCACGGAAGAGGAGAAAGGTGGACTATGGTAAGCCTCTATCGGTAGAGCGGTCCGCTCCTGGCAGAGCCCTGCTGGCAACAACTCCTCACGTCCTGCTGGACCACCCCCTCCAGCCAGGCCTATGGACCCTGCGAACGAGGCTGGTGCTCCCGCAGCAGAGGAGGTGCTGCTAGTCCTTGTTGCCGAGCTCCAGGCTCCAACTTGTGCAAGGCACATTGTCCACTTCTTCCAAACCGGAGAACTCCATGGCAACCAAGATGAAGCAGAAAGAGTAGCCCCAGTATGTATCAATTTGTCGATGATACTCTACACAGAAGGAGGCCCAACGGTCTGAAATTGAAGTGTGTTTGCTGGGAGGATGGAATGGAACTGCTGGCTGAGATTCACAGAGGAATGTGTGGCTCCCACATTGGCTCAAGGGCATTAGTTGGGAAAGCATCCCGGCATGGGTTCTATTGGCCCACAACCCTCCATGATGCGGTTGAGTTAGTCGAGAAATGTGAAGCCTGCTAGTTCCATTCGAATAAAATACACTTGCCTGCCCAAGCTCTTTAGATAATCCCTCTATCATGTCCATTTTCTGTCTGGGGGCTCGATATCCTCAGCCCCTTCCCCCGAGCAATCGGGGGCTTTGAATTCTTGTTCATTGCCATTGACAAGTTTACAATGTGGCCGGAAGTGACTACCGCGAGAAAAGTGACTGCTTAGTCAGCTATCAATTTGTTGAAAGAATTGGTGTGTAGTTTCAGAGTTTCGGCAAGGATCATCACTGACAACGACACCCTGTTCACGAGCCATGCCTTCATGCAATACGTTTATACCCTTGGATGCAAAATCTCATTCGCTTCTGTGGCACACCCCCGGAGCAATGAACAAGCTGAGAGGGCGAACGCTGAATTGCTTCGTAGACTCAAGACAAGAAATTTTGATACGCCGCGGAAGCATGGCAGGCGGTGGATCGAGGAGGAGGAGGGATACACTGCAGACTGGAAGCCCTCATTGCCACCATCGAGACACTACTGCACCCTTGTCCTCTCACCATGGATAAGGGAGAAGAATTGCGAAGAAGAAGGAGAGGTATGTGCAGAAGGGTACTGCCTTTGTCTCTTTTTATAGAGGGGTCGAGGCAGGGTGCTGGCCTCTCATAGTAAAAGTGGCTGCCTTGCTCCTCCAATACGGGCCCTCTGCACCATTAGTAGCTTTGGGAAATCAAGGCCGACCCTCTACTCCAACCATCGACATTTGATTTTCAACCATGGCACTCCTCCCCGTGCCCTCCGCATCTACCACCTACCACGACCAATGCATGCAGAGTATGTGGACGGTGCATGCGGAGTACGTGGGGCATGTGGGATGAAGGTTTCCACCCCGTGATTGTGGGGCAAGGTGAATTCATAAGCCACGATCAAAATCCCCCCCCCCCCCGGCGTTATGGGCCACGCCCGGGAAAACCAGAAACTGGCTCGGAATCAAGGCTGATGAAGCAGCAACGGAGAACTCAAGGGTCAACCCCTTCAGCAACCTTGCCTATGCACTTATTAGGCCCTAGACTATGCACATGCACGAGATCAAGACTGAAGTAGCAACCCAAGTCAGAGATTGAAGGACCAAGATATTTGAAGAACTGACATGCAGTCCGGAAAGTCCAAGATCGAGCCAGAAGAGCAAGATATTTGCAAGAGAAGGGCCTCCCTTGCCGGGCATCGGGCCCGGCAAGGGGCAAGGCCACTGCAAGTAGCAGGCAATCGAGGCACGAGTTCTTCGCACGCACCCCAGTGTTCGAACCTCTGAAGGATCTGTGGAACCCTCAATCTGACACTTAGCGCGCTAGGTAGGGGTGCATTGGAGCCTCTCTTCTGTCGACCGATTCGCCACCGCTCCACTGCTTCGATGGATGACGCCAGTAAAGCCCGTGCTGAGCGTCGGGCTGCCATCGCCACTCGCATCGCCTAGACGACGCCTACTGGCGGGCCTCGTCGGCATTCCCCGTCGCCTGCCGCCAACACCGCCACCGGCCCGGTAGGGCACAAGTAGGAAGCTTCGAAGCTGCACCCCTCATTGTGACGTGATGGGCGCACCGCCACCCAATCGCTGACGCCGGCTAGTTTGTTGTCCCACACTCGTCACGGCCCGGCACGCGCGCAGGCCGCGTTGCTCATGGCGTGCGAGCTCCTGCGCTATCGCCCCGTCGACGACTTGTACGAGGATTGACTGGACCGCATCCCCGAGCCCGTCAGCACCGCCGGGGGATCTCCTGCACCGTCTCTCCCGCTGCCTCGCCTTCCGCCTGCTGCAGGTGACGTAGCCCACGAAGCGCCTCCTCCACATCCCCATCGAGATGCCATCATCGAGCAAAGGCGCGAGGCCCCAAGGTGTGACCCACCATGCAAGGCGCCTGCGTGGGAAAAAGAAAGCTGCCAGGTGGTCCAACAGCCGCAAGCAGAGGCGCGTGTGCTCCCATCACCACCATGTCAGGACCGCGCACCACCTGCCGTGGCGGCACGCGATCCCCAAGATCAGGCTCCACCTCCAACGAGCCCCAACGAGCACCTGTGACCACGGCACATTGCCACGCCTTCGCTTCGGAGGTGCGCAGCGTCGTCTATCCGGGGAAGTTCAAGCCCGACCTACCTCCACGCTATGACGGCACCCCCGCCCTGCCGAGTTTTTGCAGCTCTACAAGATGACCATCGAGGCAGCCAATGGCGACGCCAAGGTTATGGCGAACTGGTTTCCCATGGCCCTCAAGGATGAGGCACGTTCTTGGCTCCTGAACCTGCCCGTAGGATCAATCTCCTCCTGGGCGAGATGCACGAGCGTATCGTCGCCAACTTCTAGGGCACTCGTGACCACCCGCTTGCCACGGGTGACCGGCGGTGCATCAAGCAGCAGCGAGGGGAGACCCTGCAGAAGTACATCCAGCGCTTCAATAGCGTTCGTCTGAAGATCCCCAAGCTGTTGGATGAGGCCATCATCTTCGCATTCACTGATGGTGTCCGCGACGTCAAGATGAAGGAAGACCTCGCCATCCACGAGTACCCGTGCATAGCTCTGGAGATGTTCAACATGGCAACCAAGTGTGCGAGAGCTGAGGAAGGACACCTGTCCCTCCTCGAGCTCCCAGGGACCGACCCAGAGGACAAGAAGGCCAAGGCCAAGGACGTGAAGCGCATGGGGGGTGGGGGCGTGCTCGTAGCAGAACCTGAGATGATGCGTGACTGTGATGACCCAGAGTCATCCAAGAGCAGCCGCCCGTTCTGCATCTTCCACAATATGCACAGCCACAACACCAACGACTGTCAGGAGCTTAGGGCCATCCGCGACAGGTGCCTCGGTCGTCGTCCCGAGCACAGTAACCGAGGCTAGGGTCGTAGATGAGGCCAAGGTGGAGGACGCTGGGACGACCGTGGCACGATCAGCCTCATGAGGAACGCTGGCTGGGCCAAACTCGCGAGGGCGCCTGGAGAGACTAGCTTCGTGAGGATCGTCCTTAGGCCAATGTTGGCCTCCCTTCGCTGCCACCATTTCCCAGAAGGAGCTACGACCACCACTAGGACGAGGGGGCTGGGGACTTCCAAGAACCTCGTGCCATAGCCTGCATCTTGGGCGGCGCCTAGGCCTGAGCCTCTCATCGCATCTTCAATCAGTTCGCCCACAAGGTGAATGTGGCCCTTCCCAAGCTCGAGGCTACGCGTCCGCTCAGGTGGTCCAAGTGAACCATCACCTTCAGCTTGTCTGACTAGCTCAAGTGCGCGGCAACTACCGACGACCTCTTGATGCTCTGCTCACCCATCATTAGCAATGTCCTCATCACCAAAACCCTCATTGATGGCGTTGCAAGGCTCAACGTTCTGTCTATCGAAACATTCAACCAACTCTAGGTGCCTTATGACCAGCTGCAGCCCACCAAACCCTTCTCAGGAGTGACCGACGGCTCCACCACTCTAATAAGGCACATCCGCCTCCCTGTCAGCTTCGGCTAGCGTGACAACTACCGCACAGATCTCGTCGAGTTTGATGTCGCCCACATCCGTCTTCCATACAATGCCATCCTTGGGTACCCGGCCCTGGGCAAGTTCATGGCAATGACTCATCATGGTTACAATGTCGCCAGGATGCCAGGGAGCCGCGATATCATCTAAGTCGCTTGCAAGGAGAAGGACGCAATGTGCTCCCTCGAGCGCGCCTTCCAAGTTGCAGCTGTCAAGAACCCCGACGATGAAGGCGCTATCTACCCTCCCGAGGCTCGAGTCCCCAAGAAGAAGAAGCAGCTGCCCCACCAGGAATCGAAGTAGAGCGGGCCGTCCGGTGGCACTACCTCAGGACCTGCGCCCACGGATGGGGCGCCTTCCTCCCTCGCATAGGAAGGCGCGCCCGGCTCCCCCTCAGACTGGGCTCGGGTCCTCTCTTCTGTAGGGCCTATGACTTAGCTAATGTCACTAGGGAGGTTCTTGGGCACCACGTGGAGGCGTGCTGCAGCGTGCGCTTCCCCCACGAGGGCACAAGGCGCAGGATGCCACATGCTCAGGAATTCATCACCAAGGCAACCGAAGTGCTTCAAGAGGCAAGAGCCATGTGCGCTGACCGTCGCCCGCCACCCGGCGCGGCTCCTTGTCTTGGTGAGGACAGTGAGCTGCGCATCTGCGTCAACATCCCATGACTCAATAAGGTCGCCTCTCAGCGACTCTACTGGCCGTCCCATATCAGCTGGTGCGAGGGCCCCCCTCACTACTATGTTTGCATGCCTTTTGGCTTGCCAAACATGGGTTGTTGCCTTCCAGTGCCAGATGCGGAGTGTCATGGAGGCTTAGGAGGCCAGGCACCAAGCGGTCCTGGTGGAGATGGCGACGGTTCTTCACGAGCCCCCCTGAGCCTCTAGAATCCCCTGAGGCTCAGGACCCAGGCGACTCGTGAGGAGCAACTTCTTCACCACGCATCTCTAGCTACTCAACATCTCTTCAAGAATGGTGCCAGGTGACATTTTCTGGTTTATTCAGTTGGGGGCGACCCACATGCTACATTATCCCCAGATCGCATGGGCCTGTCCCTGCGGCATGTATCCTTTTTGCATCTTCTAGTCATTCAGCTGGCAGCGCCCCTCGGGCTGCATCATCCCCATGCAGCGTGGGTCTATCCCTGTGGCATGTACCATTCTTTGCATCTATTAGAATTGGCTCACCTCCTTCCATGAGTTATTTCATGATTATCATCTGCCTATCCGGCACTTCGTTGCCATGATCGTCGTTGTCGGATTTCGGGTTCCGGCAGACCCTTGAGGTTCGAACACTGGGGTGCACGCGGAGATTTCGCCTCCTACCTTCCTGCACCCCTCCGCCGTGCTAGGATCAAAACTAAGGAAAGAACAACACAAGAGACACAGGGTTTATACTGGTTCAGGCAACCGTTGTGGTGTAATACCCTACTCCAGTGTGTGGTGTGTGGATTGCCTCTTGGGCTAATGATGATGAACAATACAAGGAAGAACAGCCTCGCGAGGGTCTGTTCTTGGCTGAGGCGATGAACTGCTGGGAGGAGTTCAGCCACCTTTCTCTCTCTCTCTCTCTCTCTCTCTCTTTCTCTCTCTCTTTGCTCTCCTTTGGACGACCCTTCTAACGAGCCTCTTCCTTCCTACCTCTTTTTCGTCCCCCCAGCTATGTGGGTGGCTGGTCCTATTTATAGAGGCCCTGGTCATCCTCCCAAATATTGAGCGGGAAGGGAGCCAACAATGGCGGGCTAATTTGAAGGGGGACAGCAAGTATCAACTATCCTGACAAAAGTAGTCTTCACCTGCGCAAAGCTCTGGTGATGACGCCGTCTTGGGCTCCACGGTGACCTCCATCTCATAGTCCTCCTGGTCTTGGTCTCTTTGCACCGAAATGGCAACCTTTGCCTGATGCCTCGGTACTCCGCGGCTGCGCTTGCCCCCTTTGCACCAAAGAGGAAAGCAGGACGCTGCACGGGCTGGCATCCGCCTGGCGCCCTGAGTTGTCATGGCTTGCGTCATGGGCACCTCGTGAGGTACCCTGCCTTGATCTCTCCGCCTCCTCGTGAGCCAGCCTGATGAGGCCGTGCCTGAGGAGGCTTCGCATCGTCCGCCCTGCGAGGCTTGGCCCCTCGCGAGGGTCTTGGGTTTGTGTCAGTGGAGATGGGCCATGCTGGGCCCCCCTTTGAGCCACGCCGCAGGCCGCAGGCAGGCAAGTCTGGGGACCCCCGTTCCCAGAACGCCGACAGTAGCCCCTGGGCCCAAGGTGCGCCTAGACTTGGCCGTGCAGGGAGGCGGAAGGGCAAGAGTGAAGCGCCGCGGGCCCTAACAGCCTGCGGCCTTGAGCGTCGCGTGACGGTTGACTGGTCGTGGGCGCCTCAGTAACCGCGCGAGTTGATAAAGGAGTGGCATCCGCCTAGGCCCCGCTTCTTGCTTTCTCCGGTTGCTTCTCAGATCCCCTTTCTTGCGCCTCTCCTTCCTTCCCCCGAGATTTCCAGATCTGCTCTGACCGTGTGGCCTAGGGAGCCATGGCGCCTCGTCAGCCCCCGGCCGCAGCTTGGTACTCGTCTGCCCTGGACTCGCCGAACGTGTCAGAGGCGGGCCTTGCCCGGTTGCGTCGGATGGTGACGGCGTGGGGCATAGACGGGGAGAAGGTGTTCAAGGCCGGCTCTGCCACCCCTGAGGGTCAAAGGAGCACCTTCTATCTGCTCTTCGTAAGTGCCATTGTTGCTGGCTGGTGCCTCCCTTCTCCGAGTTCTTCTTCTCTGTCCTCCGCCATTACAAGCTATAGGCTCTGCATCTCCATACCAACTCCGTCCTTCTCCTAGCAATCTTTGCTTATTATTGCGAAGCACATGTTAGGGTGCAGCCCTCAGTGGCCTTGCTGCGCCACTACTTCTACCTCCGGACCTCTCGCGGGACTGCTTCTGCGTGCGCGAGCTTCGTTGCGTCCGGCGGCACCATTGGCATCTCGAACTCTGGGAAGAGGATTGAGGGCTTCAGGAGCAAGTGGATCTTGGTGGATGCTGGGCGCATCCACCCTCGACTGATCCTACCCACGGAGCAGACCACGAGCTCGAGCGACTGGGGTCGAGTGGAGCTCACGGATCCCCGTGCAAAGATGGTGATGGAGAAGATGGACGCGGATCTGAGGCCGACCAACATGGCGACGGCGAAGCTGACTGGCGCGTCGCTGCTGAGGGAGTTCCTGGAGCACCGGCTGGCTCTGCTTCGGTAGTACTCGCTTCCAATGTGGAGGCCCTGTCCGAACCCCGCAGCCTTGGCCGCCGGAGACCTGGCTGCGGTTCTCCAATCTCTGGTCGGGGGCAATGTGGCGAGGCTGGAGCGTGCTCCTACGCCCTTGTTCCTCCACAACGACTGGGAGCGGGTGGTGAAGTCCATGCCCGTCTTCAACGGGGATGGGCCAGTGCCCCTGGAAGCTCCCAAGGAATCGGTGGACGTGCCCTCCAGCGACTCCAGCGAAGAGGAAGAGGGAGGGGAGCGCGGAAAAGGGCCTGACTCCGAGGCGACTGATGGAGAGTCGAGGGCTCCCCTCCCCCGGCGCAGGTCCCGCGTTCTCCGCCTTTCTCCGAATGATGACGATGAGGATGATGACGAAGACGACGATGAGCAGGACGGTGGGAGCTCGCCCCCAATCCCGAAGAAGGACATGATCGGGCTGATCTCCCGCGGGTCTCCCCCGGCCCCGGGGCGAACCGCAGACGCACCTTCTGCCTCCAAGCTTCCCGAGGTCGACCCTTCCAGCCGGCTTTTAGGCTTCAAATTTGGCCGGAGGCCGCTTGAGCTCACTGGCGACGACCGTAAGCATTCAATTTTTGTCTTTATCTCTTGCTCTGCTTCTGAGGCTTGACGTCCGCATCTTTGGATAGGTTGGCGCCCGCAGCAAAGAAGCCGAAGGGGGCTCCTGAGGTTCCATCCGTGGTGGCGCTTCTGCCCGGGAAGGAAGGTGACCGCGACGCACGGGCTTCTCCTGCCCGGTCGTCCTCGCGAGGTCTGGCTGAGCCAGCTGGGGCGAGCTCAGCCCCCACGGCCCAAGTGGCTCCCGAGGTGCTTTTGCCCGCCGCCGCCACTACAGCTCTCGGGGAGCGGCAGACTCCGCCTCAGGATGCTGTGGCTGCGCTGCCGCCTTCTCCTCCTACTCCACCGGCTGCTGTCTCTCTGACTCCTTCTGCCGTTCTGGATCGTGCTGTTGCTGAGGTGGACCGACTGCGGTAGGATCTTCTTGGTGCCGACCCCCGCTTGGTGGCCGGGCGTTTGGAGCTGGCTTCTGGATGGGTTCGCTTCGACGCCTCGATTCGGGCGGTGTTGGTCCAGGCCTCGATGGCATGCAACAAGGAGAAGCAGGCCGTCCTGGAGGCGAAAGTTGCCCGTGATGCAGCCTTGGGGGAGTTGGTCGACGTCCGCGGTCGCTGCAAGGCGCTGGAGGACGAGCTGCAAGGCCTGCGGGATCGGCTCGCGGAAGAGGTCCGCCTTCGCCAAGAGCAGGAAGAAGGCGTGAAGGCTCATGAGGCAGCCGTCGAGGGCCAGGAGGACAAGCTTAGGAAGCGCCGCGACCGCCTAGGTGCGCTGGAGCAGGAGTTGGGGGCGAGGAAGGCCGAGCTGGACGGCAAGGCCCTGGTTCTTGCCGAGGACCGTGCGGCCTTCACGGAGTTGGAGGCGAAGGCTCGCTCCTCGCTGAGGACGCTTCACGATAGTGGCCTAGAGAGCCCGCTGGCTGGCACCGAGGACGGCCCCGCCAAGCTGCTTCCCTTCCTGGTTCACGCTCTTGAAGATGTCGCCCTTGGCCTTGGCCCCACGGCCGAGGCCAAGGCGCGTGTCCTGTCTTCTGCAGCACTGACGCGGGTCCTCACCCACATCTACCTTCACGGTCCCGGTGTCGACCTCGACAGCCTGCTGGAGCCAGTGAGCGGTGAGCGTGCCGCTGCCGAGGCCGTGAAGGGTCGCGCGGAGGTTCTGCTGGGGAAGTTCCGGGCCTTCAGCACCAAGCCGGAGCAAGGCGCTGCCGACCCCGCTGCTCCATGAGGCGAACCCGCTCCGTGTTGCTCCCCCGCCGCCAAGTGACTCCATCGTTGCTCCTGTCCCGCTTTTAATTCCTGCACACATATCATGCCTCGGGGAGGCGTTTAAACTTGCGTTTGGCATTGAAATAACAATGTGGACTGTAATATTTGCTTTTGAATTCCTTGAGATTAGCGCTTTTCCTTCCTACTTGCTTACGTTCTACGCCGGCAGAGCCCGGCCCCGCGCGTACCTCACCCAACAATAGTCCCGACCGGAAACCAGGACGGGACCAAGGAGTGAGGGGATACGTAACAAGTTAGGCTCCTGAGTCGCGATGCCCAGGAGTCCCCCTTGGCGCACGAACAACAAGTAGGGAGGTGTGATGCGGGTGGATCCACCGTTCTATGTCTGTAGAGCCCGGCCGCGTGCGTGCCTCACCCAGCGATGGTCTCGACCGGAAACCAGGACGGGGCCACGGAGTGAGGGGCTACGTGACCAGTTAGGCTCCTGAGTCGCGATGCTCAGGAGTCCCCCTTGATGCTCAAACGGCCTTCATACCTTGGCTCCGCTCGGGGAGAGACGTGCGACAAACCAGGCCCGGGGGGACCTGGCCGAGCGGTGTGCGTCTGGGTCTGACCCAGGCGCAGCCCCCGTGCCCAGCCCCCTCACGCGGCACTCCCGAGGGGAGGCGTTACGATGAGGCTAGACACTGAGCTCTGGGCTCCCTGAGGTTGATGCGGCCCGGGGGCCACCCTCAGTTGTTTATCACCAGGGCGGAGCATAGTGCTACCGTATGTGTACGGGCATAGCCGCTCCTCGGCAGTGTCGTCAGCCAGCGCGGAGCATGGTGCTTCCACTGGTACGTGGGAGGGGGCCCCCCTTCGGGAGGAGCCCCCGGGGCGTGTACAGCCCCGCCCTGACACGTGGCTGGCACGGTAGGGCCTGGCGAGGTGTATCTGGGCACCCGTGAGCCAGCGCGGGACTCACGGGGCCCTACCTCTAGGCGGGTTGCGCCTGGCACTGGGCCTTATCTTGTGATGTGTCCCTGCAAATTTGGTTAGATGTCGGCACTCTACGTCCTCGGGTCCCGGCCCTCGAGCTGGTCTCAGCCGTCGCTGGTATGCCAGGTCGCGATGCCATGGACAAGGCCAGAGGGTGAGGGCTGGAGAGCCAGTAAGAGCCCTGAGTCGCGATGCTCAGGTGCCCCCCCTTTAACGTGCAAGTGGTCGGCATGGAGGAGAAGAGGTGCCGTGGACCGGCGTCAAATAATCAAGCATGGTGGTCCTAACGCATGATCGGAAATAAACGCAAACGGGATACATGCCACTGGGCCTGGCCCGAGCGGCTTGGGGATCATGCAGCCTGAGGGGCGCCCCCAACAAGGTAAGCTAACAACATGGAACAAAGGGATACACACCGCAGGGATGGACCCACACGGCCTGGGAATAATGCATCCCTGGGGGCACTCCCAGCTGGAAGTAAAACTCGAAAGATGTCACCTGATGATGTTGAGGACGAAGGGGTGTTGGTGTAGCAGGCTCGGGGGGCTGCGGGAGCCGATCCTCACGAGCCCCCAGGCCCAGGGGCCTCGGGAGGCTCCGGAGGCGCTGGCGGCTCCTCGCGGGCCATCTCCATCTCTGCCAGGGCTGCGGAATGCCTAGCCTCTCGTGCCTCCGTGATGCCCCTCATGAGGCGCTGGTACGCGTCAGCCGTGTTCGGCAAGCCGTAAGGCATGCGAACGTAGCTGTGGTGTGGACCTCCGCAGCGCCCCACTCGCGAGGGCCAGAGGCGCTCCAGAAAGGGGACTCGGTTGAGCCCTGGTATGTCGATGCAGACGCACAGCCCACCATCCTCGCCTGGATGGGGGGCCACTGCTGGTAGGCGGCGGGCGCCTCTCATGACTCTTGACTCCTGTAGCTCCTGAATGGCCTAGCTGACGAACTCCTGTGGGTCTGGATCTCCTTGCCTTGCTCCTTCTTGAGGGAAACGTGCTTCAAAACACGCCTCCATGTGGTGCCCAAGCGCCTCCCTCGTGACCCTAGCTAGTTCGATGGCCCCCCAGGGGAGAGCCCCCAAGCCCTGCCTGAGGAGGGCGCCAGGCGCGCTTTCCTATGCGATGGAAGGAGGCTCCCCCTGGGCAGGCGCGGGCCTAGAGGGGCCTGCCTCCTGAGTGGTCGAGTCGGACGATGTCTTCTTCTTCTTGGGGGTGGTCTCGGGAGGCCTCCTGCTTCCGCGATCCGGGTCTTCTAGTGATGCGGCCTGAAAGGCTCATTCCAGGGAACACACCGCGTCCTTCTCTTCATATGGCACCGTGATGACTCCACCACTTCCTGGCATCTTGAGGACGTTGTATCCATGGTGAGTTATGGCCATGAACTTGGCCAGCGCTGGGTACCCAAGGATGGCAATGTACGGCAGGCGAATGTGAGCGACGTCGAAGTCGATGAGCTCGGTGCGGTAGTTGTGGCGTGCCCCGAAGGTGACAGGGAGGCGGACCTGCCCAATCGGGACCATGGAGCCATCAGTGATACCGGAGAAGGGCTTGGTTGGCTGAAGCTGGCTGTAGGGCACTTGGAGGTTGTTGAACGTCTCCACAGACAGGACGTTGAGCCCTGCCCCGCCATCGATGAGGGTCTTGGTGACCACCACGTTGCTGATGATTGGGGAACAAAGCATCGGGAGGACTCCAGCTGTTGCCGCACACTTGAGCTGATCTGCTGAGCTGAACATGATAGCGCACGCCGACCACCTGAGAGGGCATGTGGCTTCGAGTCTGGGGAGTACTGCGTTCACTTCACGGGCGAACTGCTTGAAGATGTGCTGAGAGGCCGGGGCTTGTGCTTCGCCCAAGATGCAGGCGATCGCGCGCGGCTCCTGAAAGCCCCCAGCCTGCTCGTCCTGATGGCGGTCCTCGTTTCTCCTTGGCTGCGGCGGCAGCGGTGGGAGGCCTGCGTTGCCTGGCGGGCGATCCGCGCGAGGCTGATCCCTCCAGTCTCCCTCGCGAGGCTGATCCCTCCATCCTCTCTCGCGAGGCGGGTCTTGCCAGCGATCCTCGCGAGGTTGGTCGCGCAACCCTTGGCGCGGCCCACGGTCTTCCCAGCGTCCTGCGTTTCTTCCTCCTCCTTGACCGTAGCCCCGGTCACCGCGGTCGGGGCGACGGCCGATCCTTCCTTCACGCACGGCTCGGAGTGCTTGGCATTCGTTGGTGTTGTGGGTGTGGAGGTCGTGGTACATGCAGTACCGGCTGCCCTTGGGAGGTTCGGGCTGATCTCTGCCCCGCTTGGTGTCTGGTTCTGCCGCGAGCACTGCAGCCCCCTTGCGCTTCACATCCTTGGCCTTGAGCTTCTTCTCTTCTGGGTCTGCGGCAGGTAGCTCGAGGAGGGAGAGACACCCCTCCTCAGCCCTGGCGCACTTGTTTGCCAAGTTGAACAGCTCCAAGGAAGTGCACAGGTCTTCATGCATCGCCAGCTCCTCCTTCATCTTGACGTCGCGCACTCCGTCAGAGAAAGCTGAGATGATGGCCTCCTCAGTCACCTTGGGGATCTTGAGGCGTGCGTTGTTGAAGCGCTGGATGTACTTCTGCAGGGTCTCCCCGGGTTGTTGCTTGATGTGGCGCATGTTGCTCATGGCGGGTGGCCGGTTGCGAGTACCTTGGAAGTTATCGATGAAGCGGGTGCGCATCTCTTCCCAGGAGGAGATTGTGCCTGGAGCCAGGTTCAGGAGCCAAGTGCGGGCCCAGTCCTTGAGCGCCATGGGAAACCAGTTTGCCATGACCTTCTCGTCTCCGTTGGCAGCTTCGATGCCCAGCTCGTAGAGCTGGAGGAACTCCGCAGGGTCGGCCGTGCCGTCGTAGCTAGGAGGCAGGTCTGGTTTGAACTTGCCGGGCCACGCGACGCTGCGTAGTTTGGTGGTGTAGGCGCGGCAGCCTGCTGTGGCCACACGAGGCCTTAGGTGACGGAGAGCCTGGTCTTGCATGTCCCCACGCGCTGGTGCAGGGGGATGGTCGTGTCGTGCTGGAGCAGGGAGCGCCCGGGCAGCTTCTAGCAGGCGAGGGACTTCTTGGCAGCTCTGTTCTTGCTGCGCTGGCACTTGACAGAGCGGGTTCCACCCAGGGGCCATGCACGTTGGAGCCATGGCGTCTTCTTGAGGAGGAGGTGGCCAGGGCGCCGCCGGAGCCTCTTCGCCCGCGCAGGGCGGGGTGCGGTGCAGCGGAACGGACGGCGCGGAAGAGCCCCCTGCAGCGCGGACGAGCTCGGCGACGCGGTAGAGCCATCCTTCGTAGACGTCGTCGACGGGACGGTAGCGCAGGAGCTCGTTTGCCGCGATGAGTGCAGCCCGAGCCTCCATGGGTGCGCGGAGCGCGCGGGACGAAGATCCAGCTGGGGCGAGCGAGGGAGTTGCGGTGCGTCCGTCTTGCCGCACGAACGGATGCTGGGATGATGCTTGCCGCTCGTCCCCCACCGGGCCGGTGGCGGCGTTGACGGCAGGTGACGGGGAACGGCATGGATGCCTGCCGACAGGGGCCATCTGGGAGACGCGGGAAGCGAGTGCAGTCCGGCGCTCGGCGCGGGCCCGACGAGCGTCAGACATGGGCGTGACGGTCGGAGGAGGACGCGGCGGTGGAAGACGAATTCCGGCGCACCCCTACCTGGCGTGCCAGATGTCGGATTTCGGGTTCCGGCAGACCCTTGAGGTTCGAACACTAGGGTGCGCGCGGAGATTTCGCCTCCTACCTTCCTGCACCCCTCCGCCGTGCTAGGATCTAAACTAAGGAAAGAAGAACACAAGAGACATAGGGTTTATACTGGTTCGGGGCACCGTTGTGGTGTAATACCCTACTCCAGTGTGTGGTGTGCGGATTGCCTCTTGGGCTGATGATGATGAACAATACAAGGAAGAACAGCCTCGCGAGGGTCTGTTCTTGGCTGAGGCGATGAACTGCTGGGAGGAGTTCAGCCACCTTTCTCTCTCTCTCTCTCTCTCTCTCTCTCTCTCTCTCTCTCTGCTCTCCTTTGGCTGACCCTTCTAACGAGCCTCTTCCTTCCTACCTCTTTTTCGTCCCCCCAAGCTATGTGGGTGGCTGGTCCTATTTATAGAGGCCCTGGTCCTCTTCCCAGATATTGAGCGGGAAGGGAGCCAACAATGGTAGGCTAATTTGAAGGGGGACAACAAGTATCAACTATCCTGACAAAAGTAGTCTTCGCCTACGCAAAGCTCTGGTGATGATGCCGTCTTGGGCTCCACGGTGACCTCCATCTCGTAGTCCTCTTGGTCTTGGTCTCGTTGCACCGAAATGGCAACCTTTGCCTGATGCCTCGGTACTCCACGGCTGCGCTTGCCCCCTTTGCACCAAAGAGGAAAGCAGGACGCTGCGCGGGCTGGCACCTGCCTGGGGCCCTGAGTTGTCATGGCTTGCGTCATGGGCACCTTGTGAGGTACCCCGCCTTGATCTCTCCGCCTCCTCATGAGCCAGCCTAACGAGGCCGTGCCTGAGGAGGCTTCGCATCGTCCGCTCCGCGAGGCTTGGCCCCTCGCGAGGGTCTTGGGTTTGTGTCGGTGGAGATGGTCCGTGCTGGGCCCCCCTTTGAGCCATGCCGCAGGCCGCAGGCAGGCAAGTCTTGGGACCCCCGTTCCTAGAACGCCGTCAGTCGTATGCCCTTGCAAACCCACCCACGATCGCCTCATGATTAAGTGCGGGCACGGCGTTTGTGCTTGGGTCCGTCCCTGCAGCAGCGCTAAACCCAAGAGGTTGAGCTCTAGCTCACGGGCTAGCTCCCGTGTTCGTCACCTCCCATGGTCCTTGGTGTCTTTCCCTCGCATGAGATAATCGAGGGAGGATAAGCCAGGGCACGCGACCCAGTGCCTCATCATAGCGGGAGCCGCGCGCCGGTTGTTTTTCTTTAGGACCTTCGCATGAGAAGACTGGGCACGGCGTCCGTGCTCGGGTTCGTCCCTACAGCGTCGACAAACCCACTGACGGAGCTCTGTCTGGTGGGTCGGTCTCGTTGACGTCACCTCCTGCGGTCGTTGGTGTTTGGCCTTCTCATGCGATAACCTCAGGAGATTCACTCGGAGCAAGTTCCCTAACCATCTTGCAGGTTTACCACAAGTGTTCAGAGATCAAATTCAGGTGCAACCAACCTTGAGGCAGGGCCTCTTGAGTCCCGCGCTGGCCACGAGTGCCCATCCACACCTCCTCTAGCCCTGTCGTGCAAGCCACATGTCAGGGCGGGGCTGTACATGCCCCGAGGGCTCCACTCAGAGGGAGCCCCCACCCATGCACCAGTGGGGGCGCCATGCTCCACGCTAGCAGTCGACATGGTCGAGGAGCGGCTATGCCCATGCATGTGCGGAAGCTCCTTGCTCCGCGCTGGTGATAAACAACTTAGGGCAGCCAAGGGCCGCAATAACATCAGGGAGCCACCAGGCTCAGTGTTCAGCCTCACCACAACGCTTTCCCTTCAGGAGAGTTGTGCGAGGGGGCTAGTCACGAGGGCTACACTCAGGTCACGCCTAGCGTACGCCACACTGCCAGGTCCCTCAGACCTGGTCTTCGCTTGCCCTCCCGAGCGGGACCTCGGCGAGGAATGGTATGAATGTTTGTTTATACGTTAAGGGGGACTCCTGAACATCATGACTCAGGAGCCTAACTGGTCACGTAGCCCCACACCCCTTGGTCTCGTCCTGGTGATCTGGACGACCCGACGGCGGCTGAGCTACGCGCTGGGCCGGGCCCTGCAAATGCAGAACTCTAAAGCCTGCTCTTGCATCTCCTTCCCTAGGTTTGTTTGTGCGTCAAGGGAGACTCATGAACATCGTGACTTAGGAGCCTAACTGGCTATCTAGCCCCTCACCCCTTGGTCTCATACTAGCGATCCGGACGACCCAACGGCGGCAGAGGAATGCGTGGGGCCGGGCCCTGCTAACACAGAACATTAAATCAGATGGGGAGGAAATCGCAAAATCCTAGCAAATTAATACAATACATATCGTCTCTTAAAGGTGCCAAGCATATAAGTTTTTATGCCTCCACGAGGCACGATGCATGTTGCAGGAAATAAAGTAGAGGGGAGCACCATCATCAAGCTTCTTCTTCAGCCTTGGACGCTGCCATCGCCGCAAGGAGTGCCCCATCGTCGACAACGTCGCCGTCGCCCGTGCCGTCAGCCGTGGCTGTAGGGTTGATGCGCCATCAGCCGTGATCGCGGGGTCGATGGCGAGGAACTTCTGAAGTAGGGCCTCCATCTGGTCCTTCACGGCTTCGGCAGCGGCGGTGCAGTGCTCCAGGTGCATAGGCTCAAGCAAGGCTCCATAGTCGAAGCTGGGATCGCGAAGATGGAGGTGGTTGAACACGTGCGTCATAGCCGAGGTGGAGAGTGCGAGGGCTTCTCCTTCCACCATAGGGCCGACCCCAACAACAACGCCCGCGAGCACCGTGACAAGCTGGGGGAGCAGCTCGGTGGGGCCTTCCTCCGCAGTCACCAGCGGCTCCTTCAACCCTCTCCTGTAGTGATACCACAGCGCCTTGTGGGACCTCTGCTCAAGGGAATCGAAGGTGGCACGCCTCTCGACAAGGAGTTTCGCCTTGACCTCCAGCTGGGCCTTCTCTGCCTCCACCTCCTCCTTCAACTTATCCATGCGGTCGCGCTCCGCGGCCTGCTCCTGCGCCGCTTGCTCCAGCTCGGTATCACGGTTGGTGACTGCAGCTTCCCGGGACTTTGGCCCCTCCTCCCGAGCCTCACGCTGATGAGCCTCGGTGGCCTGCCTGTCACGGAGGGTCTTTAGCTCGGTCTCCACCACTCGGTAGTGCTCCTCGGCAGCCTTCACCGCCACATCACGGGCAGCTGCGGCTAGGCCTGCAGCGTGTTTGCCTTCCTCTGAGGCTGCCATAGCCTGGCACAAGGCTGCCCTGACGGACGTGTCAGCCTGGAGCCATCCTGAGATCAGCTCCAGGTGCCCTGAAGGTCACATCGAAGCTGGTTTACCACAGAGAGAGCCTCCTCCAGAGCATCAGGTGTGGCAGAAGAGCCGCTGTTCGGCGGCGTGATGGATGAGGGAGGAAGTGGTGCCGGCGCCAGGATCGATGAAGCGGCAGGAGCAGAAAAGGCCGAGGGCTCCGAGGCCTTCAGAACCTCAGCAGGAGAGCTGAGGACGGGCACCTCCGGAGTCATCCTGGCCACAGAGATCGCTTCCACCTGAGTATGGGCCTCCGAGCCTCAGGTGGTCGACCCAGCTGCGGGAGTGCGGGGGCCAGCCCCATCCTTCTATGCTGGAGGAGGCACGGCCGTGGAAGCTGCGGGGCCTTAGAGGTCCTGCCCAACTCCTTCTTCTTCACCACTAGCGTTGGCCTAGCCGTATAAGAGTGACGCATCAAGACACTACGACAAGATCAAAAAACCAAGACAAGACGGCGTGCTTAATGGTCCATGGCAATGTAATCCCTCGGCCTCTTGAGGAGCACGAGGCCCGCGAGCTGCGTGGGCATGGGATCCGTCGTGCCCTTAGGGGCAAACGGGAGCACAAATGGCTTTGAAGTGGCGACGACTGCCAGCGAGGCAGGGGCGCCGCCTCGGGACAGTAGCGCCGACCTGCTCTTCTTTGGGATCCCCAGCTTCAGCTCTTTTGGAGGGGTACCCTTGGATCTTGTAGTGACCCCAACAGAGCATGGAGACTCCCGGACTGGGTGCTCGCCGGCGTCGACATCATCATAAAGGATGCGGAGGAGATCGGTCTGGCGCGGGGGAGAGGTCTCCCCCGCCCCTTCATAGGTCGCCTCGGAGTCCACCCCCTCCACTTGGTCGGACTCGCCGGAGGACACCAGCACCGGGGAGCTCGGGATCCGGGAGGGCTCCATAGGTACGAGCCCGCGCTCGTCGAAGGCGGGCATGGCATCAGCGATCTTCTCCCCATCCGGGCGGCGATATAGCGGGAGATGGGAGTCCGGGGGGCAGCCCTGGTCCTTCCCGAGCACGGCGTGCATGATCTTGTCCAACTCCTCCTTGGACAAGTCATCTAGACGCAGTCGGAGGCCGTCTTCTGTGCCTGTGAACTTCTATAGGGGGCGCGAGCGCGCCTGGAGCGGATCCAAGTGCTACGCCAAGAATTCCTTGACGATCATGGCCCCTGTCTGCTTCTCTGCCTTCAGATTTTTAGCCTTCAGGTCTGACATCATCTTCTCCAGCACCAGCTCAGCCCTAGGATCAGTGAGCTTCTTGTGAACCCACCCTTCCAGGGGTATTGGCTGCAAGGTCGGCAGCACCAGCCGAGGGTGAGAGCGCTTGGCGTCCATGAAGATCCACTTGTTCCTGAAATCCTCCACCTTCTTCCCGGCCCGCGAGATCGCATAGCTACCATTGGCCGCAATGAAGGTGGTGCACCCCGAGCACTGGGTGCCCTTAAGCCAAAGGTAGAAGAAGTGGCGGAGCAGCGCCACAGAAGGCATCACCCACAGAAACACCTCGTAGTAAAAGGCAAATATTGACAGGAGGAGGACGGAGTTGGGGTGAACATGGAGAGCGTGGTGTTTGTAGTGGCGAAGAATGGCATAGAAGAAGTCAGAGAAAGGGGGGACCAGCCCTGCGAAGACACTGTGCTAGAAGAAGGGGTAGAACGTGTCGCTCACGGTTTCCAGCTTGGCAGAGCCGGCCCAGAGCACCATCTCTCACCCCTCGTTGTTGCTGTCGGCCGTCCGTTGGAGCGCGGCGGCGAGGTGCTTCTCCTCGGCGATGATGGACGCACCTAGAGCTGGCTCGAATCAGGAGGCTTGACGCCCAGCCACGACAATGGTTTATGCCTTGTCGGCGGCCATCGGTTGCGGATTTGGGATGAGTTTCTGTGGATTTGGAGGTTTTCTGGGCAGAAGGAGAAGGGGATTTGTAGCAGGACGAAGGGAAGGCAATGAAAGCTTTCCAGCCGGCGCTAGCCTTTTTACCCGGCAAGGACGATTGCCAAGGCAACATGGGGAAGTGGAGGCGACCACATCCCATCAATCGCCATGCGTCGACCAAGGCCGTAGGCGGTTAGGGCCCGCGGCGCTCCACACTTTCCCTTTGGCTTCGCCTCGAAGCCAAGTTTGAGCACGCCTTGGGCCTAGGGGGTACTGTCAGCGTCCTCGGACCGGGGGTACCCATACTTGCCTGCCTACGGCCCATGACGTGGCTCCATCAATGGCTCGGTACGGCCCAGCTTCAGGATTAATGACCCAAGACCCTCGCGAGGGGCCAAGCCTCGTGAGGGGGACGACACCAAAGACCTCCCTGGTGGGTGGACTACCTACGACGGCTCCCGAGGAGCGGAGATATCAATGCAAGGTGCATCTCGTGAGGTTCGTATGATGTGAGCCATGACGACCAAGGCCAGGCGGGCGCCAGTGGGCGCAGTGTACCAGTTTCCTATTTGGTGCTAAGGAGGCAAGCGCTGGCGCGGAGTCCCAAGGGATCAGTTAAGGTTTCCATTTCATTGCAACAAGACCAAGACCGTCAGGACAGCAGGACGGAGGTCATCGCGGAGCCCACTATGGCGTCAGGACCAGGAGCTTTTGTAGGCAAAGACTAATTTTGTCCGGACAGCATGTACTAGTTGTCTCGCTTTGAATTTGGCCGTTGCGGGATCCCTTACCACCTTTCATTTGGGAAGAGAACAAGGCCACTATAAATAGGACTTAGCCACCACTAGAGAGAAGGGGGAAAAGTGGGAGAGTGTCGGGGATATACCCTACAGTATGATCTGGCCAGAGTTATAACTCGGCCGGGACTTAGTAAACCGGCTGATAGTTAAGACAGACAGGTAAAACAGGCAGTTAACCCATATGGTAAATGGCATGTTGTTAAACCGGCTGACAATTAAGACAGATAGGTAAAACAGGCAGTTAACCTAGACGGTAAACTGGCAGGTTGTTAAACCGGTTGACACTTAAGACATGACTTAAGTCAGATGATTACCCGGCAGGAGTTAAGTCAGATTGTAACACAACAGACAATCATAAACCGACAGACCATCATAAAGCGGCACCAGTCATAACACGGCACACAGTGATAACTGGGTTGCCAGGGGTTATGAAGCCCGAGACGTTATGAAGCCTGAGACATTATGAAGCCCAAGATCTTAAGAAGCCCATGAAGAGAAGTCATAGTAGTTAACTCTAAAGTCCGAGTTGGACTCTACATGTAACCCGCTACTTCAACTTATATAAGGAGGGGCAGGGCTCCCCAAAGAGGGACAAGTAAGAAGAAACAATCTTAAGGGTTAGGGATAACTAGGAGAGCCGGTTTACGGTGACTTCCTTATGATCATAATGAGATCTAGCCACAAACAGCATGTAGGGCTATTATTGGATGATGTTTCCCGGGGCCCAAAGCTGTCTAAATCCTCATTTTGTTTTGTGGCTCTCGATTCCGCTCAACCCCTCTCAAGCTACCACATAGATACGTTGGCCTCACGACTAAGTACTCACACTAGGACATCTGCCGTGATATTTCCACGACAGTTGGCGCCCACCGTGGGGCCGCACATGGTGGTTTTGAGTTCTTGAAGGGATTTCTTCTGGGATTGAGAAACTCGCGATGAGCCGGATGAAAAAGAGCCATCGTAGAAGATAGCATCATCGATGAATAATCAAGGAGACATATAGAAGATATAAGATAAAGAGAAAGTTAAAGTTGCGTTTATAGATAATCCGTCCAGGCTGGGTTAATTTCTGTTGCCGCTGCAGGTTGAAGTTTTGCATCTGAAATCAGTTGATACAAGGGACAAGCCGCTGAGACCTACACTGTCGTTCATGTTCCAATCCGGATTTAGAGCATCGCGTGACCCTCGGTTACGCTCATACAATGGTGCGTATAAAGTTTGATGGTAGCCACCCAGCGTCCGACAGCTTCCATGACTCAGCGCGAATATTGTCAGAGATAAAAGTCAAAATCAATTGAAGGCAGTTGTGAAGGATTAGTATCAAGGACTACTCCAAAACACAAGTTCCAAAGCAAGATCACTCTGTGGCTCACGTGGAAGGCATCTCCCATGGAATCTCACCTCCATGTACTGATCCCACGCGTGTGTGGATAATGAAGATAAGTGTAGCAGAAGTTGCAGACTAAGACAGCGGAAACAGGAAAAAGAAGCCCGAGACTTGGAAGCGGTTGGCTGCCGCCGTGCCGTGATCCGGCCACCCACGCCTCTGCCTCCTACTGTCGCTCTGCTACGGCTCCACCTCGTTCCACCGGCCTCGTCAGGCCGGTTTGTTGCCCCCGTCGCCACTGTTACACTTGTAAACCGCCGTGTTGCCGGTTTGCCTTCTCATCCACGCCCTCGCTAGTGACTCTACCACAACCCGTCATCTCTCTGGCGCTGTGTCTGAACCGCTGCAGCCACGCCGCGACTGTGACCCGCCGGACCCGTGAGCCGCCATCGCTCACCTCAAGCATGAGCTGTTTTGCACCGTGAGCCGCTGGCCAGCCTCTGCTTCAACAAACAACATTGCCGAGCCGCTTCCAACTGTGCCGCTAACCCGTCGCTGGTTCGGCCGCGCCTCTCCAACCCGTCGCCGGTTAAGCCTCGCCTCGCCTCCTCTGGATTGTTATCACCGACCCGCAGCCACCTGACCACCGCGATTCGGCCTCTTCTGTTGAGGACCGCCGCCCGGTCTTGAACCATTGTCTGACCGGCCTGAGCAGGGCCCTGCCGGTTCATGCCACCTCGCGCTGCTGTGCTGTTGATTCCTCTATCAAGTATCATCTTAAATCGCCGTGAGTTGTTGCTGCCCTGAGTCGTGTCAAGCCGCTTTACTTCTTAGAGCTACGCCTCCGCTCTAAACCGCCATCGCCTAGTCAAATCAGTCGCGTCAGAGTCGCCACCACGACCTCATCTTCGAGTTACTGGGCTGCGTCATTCGTGTGACTCTCCCCGTGCGACCTCATGTTCCAATCGCCTCCTCATTTAGTGCGGGGTTCGTCCCGTGCCTCCGCCATGTCGCCATTGCTGATTCACCTCCACCATGTCGCCATTGCCATGGTCGGTTGTTCTTCTGCGCCAGGCCGCGAGTCGCCGCCCTGGCTGCGCCGCCTCTCCACCCGCCGCCAGCTCGTAGTACTTCTCAGCCCCCGTCGGCTCGCCGATCCGTCTCGCCAAATCGCAGTGGAGACCGATCGAACCACCACCTCGTCATCTGCCGACTCATTTGACCTTTTCGAGTTGCTGGCTCACATATGCCTTTATTACGGTGCTGCCCAAACCACCCAAGGTTGACCCGCCAAGCTGTGGTTGATGCTTCTGCTGCTATGGAGGCTCGCGCTGAACCGGCCACGGCCGCACCTCTCGAACCCGGATTGCCGTGCTCTGGCCACCTGCTGCCTCAAACCTCCCCGACCTCGTCCTTGAGCTGTCGGACTCCTTCGTTACATCACCTTGCATCGGCTCCAGCCCTGCCGCTTCGGATGGCTACAACCTCTCTTCGCTGGAGTCATCATCACCGCATCTCCACCCCTGCAGTGCTAAAACGCCCCGACATTAGCGGCCGCGAGCCACCGCTAGCCTTCTGCTTATCCTTGCCGGACTGCCTTAATGGTCCGCCTGGCGTCGGCGAGCAGTCCACATCTACACCGTAAAACGACCATCTGACCCGCCGCTGCTACGAGCTATTGTGCCGGTTCGTATCCACCGTTGCCCTACTTACGTATCACATGTTAAATCGCTGCCACCTCCGTATCGCGTTGAGTCGCTCTTGCTTCTCCTCCAAATCGCTCTGCCCCAGCCTCTGTTATAGCATCCCTGGATCGTCCTTTGCTGGAAGCTGTAGAGGCCGAGACATGCCAACGCTCTTGTTAAACAGCCGCCCCATTCTGGTCTCTTCCGGCCCATCCTTCCAGCTCTTTTTGCCTCCCTTCCGCCTTGCCTACTGAGCCGTCTAGCCCTCTGCTCTCGTGTGCCTGATGCTGCCTGAGGAAAAGGGGAAGATGGGAATGTGGAGTAGATAAAGAAGCTGTCAAGTCGGTTTAAAAAAAGGAAAAGAAGGAAGTACTGCATATTAAAAAGGGGCGAATGCTACTTGGGTGCTATTGTTTTATCAGACATATGTCTCGGTGGTCGTTTGACGCTTCTAAATGCTAGCGTTCATGTTCATCTGATAAAATATACCAGGTGCTATTGTTTCTATCTACTTTTAGGACATATTTTAATCAAAGAGAGCAATTGCTTCGTCTGTGTATTTTTATGTACAACAAAGGTGGTGCTAGGTTGCATCCATGAAGTACGCATTAGCCTCTTCGCACATGGTGTCTGCACCCGCTTGCTGATTAAATGGGTGTGCGCATGTCGTCGCCCATGCAACTCAATCTACATCAACTCGGCGGGACCACGCCCGCAACTGACTCGCCATTCGCATGACTTATCGTGCCTGCGATTGCCTTGCCCATCCATGCCGGCTTGCATTGCCGCGGCCGGCTCATCTGCCTGCTGCCGTGGCCGACTCAGACATGATTGATTTCAGCTTCACCATGGTGATCATCAACCCCGCGGTGGATATTTTATGGCCTAACATATCAGGTGAAATCCATCCAGTATATTTTTATATTATATATTGATTTTTTTAAAAGAGCAATTACTCCGTCTTGCAAAGTTCTCTCATGCAGGACCCTAGATCGCCATATTGGTGCAAATTTGAAGGCCGTCAGCAAATTTCCGGCTTAAAAATAAGGATTCCGGTTTACAATCCGGCTCAAGGGAAAGTTATCTCCCACAAAGCTTTGATGTTCTCAGTATCGGGTTTAACAATTTTCGGTTCAAAAAGAGTAATCTCTTGCAAGTTCGAGTTCTTAGGAAAAATTAAAAGGACCAAAGAGAGTCTGTTGCAAAAGCACAGCTCAAACATAGGTGCCCCTTGAGCACAGCTCACAATATCATTTGGGGGCTTCCTATTCAGACATAGGTGTATTCACCAAAGAGAACATAATGTTACTACCCTCTTGATTCCGGCTATCAAGCCAATATTATCATAAGAGCACAGCTCTGGTTACTTTGGTAATCCGGTTATCAAGCAAATGTTATCATAAGGGGCCAAAGAGAGTCTGTTACACAACACAGCTCAAACATGCGTATCCCTTGAGCACACCTCACAATATCACTTGGGGGCTATGTTTGAACCATAGTCACACCTCTTGATAGGCTTAAGGCCACCAGGGAAATCATTTGGGGGCTCTGGTCGTATCCGAACCATAGCCACACCTCTTGATAGGCATAAGGACACCAGGGAAATCACTTGGGGGCTTGGTCGTATCCGAACCATAGCTACACCTCTTGATAGGCATAAGACCACTAGGGACATCACTTGGGGGCTATGGGTTCGAACCATAGTTACACCTCTTGATAGGCATAAGGGCGCTAGGGAAATCACTTGGGGGCTTGATCGTATTCGAACCATAGCTTAAACGATAGCCACACCTCTTGATCGGCGCCATGCCACAATTATGAGTACATGGGGGCTATGGTCGTATCCGAACCATAGCTTAAACCCTCTTGATCATACATATATATCTTCATATATTGCATCATACGTTGCACCATCATTACATCATCATAGCATGTATCGTATGTGCATGGATATACCGGCTTATATGGCTGGAATTGGTTTTCAAACCAGGTTATATTATTCAAATCTTTAATAGCCAACATGGCTGGATTTTTATTATGGTTATCAATAACCAATATTATGATTGAGGATTTCAAAAGTCGCTTTAGCGCAATGGATATTATCTTATGAATGGATATGATTAATTCTACAATGGAAGGAGTAGTCCCGAGTCGCTGCAGGCTTACGACCCGGCACATGGGGGTACATTATTCAAGTTGGAATTACATCAAATACACAAGTCTCATGTCACTGCAGGCATGCACCATGGCACTTGGGGGCTAATGCAAAGTCATTGTTTGCTCAGCTTATTGAAGACCTGACTCATCTCATCATAATAAGCCGGCCCTTGGGGGCTACCAATTGCTCCTGTCAACAATTCAAGGTTCAAATCTTTTAATCCATTATATTGAAGGGTCTACTGCTCAGTTGGTAAAGCACAAGGCTCTTAACCTTGTGGACGTGGGTTCAAGCCCCATGATGGGGGTTACATCATATGATGTTATTTTCATTGAAGTATGTATCAAGTCACAGCTCAATATTATCTTACTGAGCCGGTCCTTGGGGGACACACATTGCTGTTCAAACTTTACATGATTATTGCATAATGACCCGGCCCTTGGGGGCTACACAGGTTGAAGTTTTTATGAGCATCAGGTAATTACAAGTCCCAGGTTGCTGCAAGCATGACAACCTGCCACCTCGGGGCTACATATATGGAATACTCAGTTTATGACTAATGACTGGGATGAACAAATCGGATTTCTTCAAGATTGTGATATTTATATTGAAGCAAGTCTTAAGCTGCATCATCCCCAGGCAGCGTGGGTCTATCCCTGTGGCATCTACCATTATTTTCATCTATTAGAATTGGCTCACCTCCTTCCATGAGTTATTTCATGATTATCGTCTACCTGTCCGGCACTTCGTTGCCATGATCGTCGTATGCCCTTGCAAACCCACCCACGATCGCCTCATGATTAAGTGCGGGCACAGCGTCTGTGCTCGGGTCCGTCCCTGTAGCATCGCTAAACCCAAGAGGTTGAGCCCTGGCTCACGGGCCAGCTCCCGTGTTCATCACCTCCCATGGTCCTTGGTGCCTTGCCCTCGCATGAGATAATCGCGGGCGGATAAGCCAGGGCATGCGACCCGGTGCCTCATCACAATGGGAGCCGCATGCTGGTTGTTTTTCTTTAGGACCTTCGCATGAGAAGACTGGGCATGGCGTCCGTGCTCGGGTCCGTCCCTACAGCATCGACAAACCCACTGACGAAGCTCTGTCTGGTGGGCCGGTCTTGTTCACGTCACCTCCTGCGGTCGTTGGCGTTTGGCCTTCTCATGCGATAACCTCAGGAGATTCACTTGGAGCAAGTTTCCTAACCATCTTGCAGGTTTACCACAAGTGTTTAGAGATCAAATTCAGGTCCAACCCACCTTGAGGTAGGGCCTCTTGAGTCCCGCTAGCCACGAGTGCCCATCCACACCTCCTCTAGCCCTGTCGTGCAAGCCACATGTCAGGGCGGGGCCGTACATGCCCCGGGGGCTCTACTCAGATGGAGCCCCCTCCCATGCACCAGTGGGGGCACCATGCTCCGCTCTGGCAGTCGACATGGTCGAGGAGCCGCTATGCCCATGCATGTGCGGAAGCGCCTTGCTCCGCGCTGGTGATAAACAACTTAGGGCAGCCAAGGGCCGCAATAACATCAGGGAGCCACCAGGATCAGTGTTCAGCCTCACCACAACGCTTTCCCTTTGGGAGAGTTATGCGAGGGCGCTGGGCATGAGGGCTACACTCAGGTCACACCTAGCATATGCCACCCTGCCAGGTCCCTCAGACCTAGTCTTCGCTCGCCCTCTCGAGCGGGACCTTGGCGAGGAATGGTATGAAGGTTTGTTCGTATGTTAAGGGGTATTCCTGAGCATCGTGACTCAGGAGCCTAAATGGTCATGTAGCCCCTCACCCCTTTGTCTCGTCCTGGTGATCTGGACGACCCGACAGCGGCTGAGGTACGCGCTGGGCCGGGCCCTGCCAATGCAGAACTCTAGAGCCTGCTCTTGCATCCCTTCCCTAGGTTTGTTTGTACGTCAAGGGGGACTCCTAAGCATCGTGACTTAGGAGCCTAACTGGCCATCTAGCCCCTCACCCCTTGGTCTCATATTGGCGATCCGGACGACCCAACGGCGGCTGAGGTATGCGCGGGGCCGGGCCATGCTGACACAGAACATTAAAGCAGATGGGGAGGAAATCACAAAATCCTAGCAAATTATTACAATACATATTGTCTCTTAAAGGTGCCAAGCATATAAGTTTTTACGCCTCCACAAGGCACGATGCATGTTGCAGGAAATAAAGTAGAGGGGAGCGCCAACATCGAGCTTCTTCTTCATCCTTGGGCGCTGCCATCGCCCGCAAGGAGTGCCCCATCGTCGACAATGTCGCCGTCGCCCGTGCCGTCAGCCGTGGCCGTAGGGTCGATGGCGCCATCAGCCATGATCACGGGGTCGATGGTGAGGAACTTCCGCAGTAGGGCCTCCATCTGGTCCTTCACGGCTTCGGCATCGGTGGTGCAGTGCTCCAGGTGCACAGGCTCAAGCAAGGCTCCATAGTCGAAGCTGGGGTCGCGAAGATGGAGGTGGCTGAACACGTGCGTCACAGCCGAGGTGGAGAGTGCGCGGGCTTCTCCTTCCACCATAGGGCCAACCAAAACAACAACACCCTCGAGCACTGTGACAAGCTCGGGGAGCAGCTCGGTGGGGCCTTCCTCCGCAGTCACCAGCGGCTCCTTCAACCCTCTCCTGTAGTGATACCACAGTGCCTTGTGGGACCTCTGCTCAAGGGAATCGAAGGTGGCACGCCTCTTGGCAAGGAGTTTCGCCTTGACCTCCAGCTGGGCCTTCTCCGCCTCCACCTCCTCCTTCAACTTCTCCATGTGGTCGCGCTCTGCGGCCTGCTCCTGCGCCGCTTGCTCCAGCTCGGTGTCACGGTTGGTGACTGTAGCCTCCCGGGCCTTTGGCCCCTCCTCCCGAGCCTCACGCTGACGAGCCTCGGCGGCCTGCCTATCGTGGAGGGTCTTTAGCTCGGCCTCCACCACTCAGTAGTGCTCCTCGGCAGCCTTCACCGCCACGTCACAGGCTGCTGCTGCTAGGCCGGCAGCGTGTTTGCCCTCCTCTGAGGCTGCCATGGCCTGGCACAAGGCTGCCCTGATGGCTGTGTTAGCCCGGAGCCATCTGGAGATCATCTCCAGGCGCCCTGAAGGTCGCATCGAAGCTGGTTTACCACGGAGAGAGCCTCCTCCAGAGCATCAGCCGTGGCAGAGGAGCCGGGGTTCGGCGGCGTGATGGATGAGGGAGGAAGTGGCGCCGGTGCCAGGATCGATGAAGCGGCAGGAGCAGAAAAGGCCGAGGGCTCCGAGGCCTTCAGAAGCTCAGTAGGAGAGCTGAGGACGGGCGCCTCCGGAGTCATCCTGGCCGCAGAGATCGCTTCCACCTGAGTATGGGCCTCCGAGCCTCAGGTGGACGACCCAGCTGCGGGAGTGCGCGGGCCGACCCCATCCTTCTATGCCGGAGGAGGCATGGCCGCGGAAGCTGCGGGGCCTTAGAGGTCCTGGCCAACTCCTTCTTCTTCATCACTGGCATTGGCCTAGCCATATAAGAGGGACGCATCAAGACACTACGACAAGATCAAGCAACCAAGACAAGACGGCGCGCTTAATGGTCCGTGGCGATGTAATTCCTCAACCTCTTTAGGAGCGCGAGGCCCGCGATCTATGTGGGCATGGGATCCGTCGTGCCCTCACGGGCAAACGGGAGCACAGATGGCTCTGAAGTGGCGACGGCTGCCAGCGAGGCAGGGGCGCCACCTCGGGACAGCAGCGCCGACCTGCTCTTCGTAGTGACCCCGACGGAGCATGGGGACTCCCGGACCGGGTGCTCGCCGGCGTCGTCATCATCATAAAGGATGCGGAGGAGATCGTTCTAGCGCGGGGGATAGGTCTCCCCCGCCCCTTCACAGGTCGCCTCCGAGTCCACCCCCTCCACTTGGTCGGACTTGCTGGAGGACACCAGCACTGGGGAGGTTGGGAGCCGGGAGGGCTCCATAGGTACGAGCCCGCGCTCGTCGAAGACGGGCATGGCATCGGCAATCTTCACCCCATCCGGGCGGCGATATAGCGGGAGATGGGAGTCCGGGGGGCAGCCCTGGCCCTTCCCGAGCAGGGCGCGCATGATCTTGTCCAGCTCCTCCTTGGACAAGTCATCTAGACACAGTCGGAGGCCGTCTTCTGCGCCTATGAACTTCTATAGGGGCGCGAGCTCGCCTGGAGCGGATCCAGGTGCTACACCAAGAATTCCTTGATGATCATGGCCCCTGTCTACTTCTCCGCCTTCGGATTGTCAGCCTTCAGGTCTGCCATCATCTTCTCCAGCACCAGCTCAGCCCTAGGATTGGTGAGCTTCTCGTGAACCCACCCTTCTAGGGGCATTGGCTGCGAGGTCGGTAGCACCAGCCGGGGGTGAGAGCGCTTGGCGTCCATGAAGATCCACTTGTTCCTGAAATCCTCCACCTTCTTCCTGGCCCGCGAGATCGCATAGCTACCATTGGCCGCAATGAAGGTGGCGCACCCCAAGCACTAGGTGCCCTTAAGCCGAAGGTAGAAGAAGTGGTGGAGCAGCGCCACAGAAGGCATCACCCACAGAAATGCCTCGCAGTAAAAGGCAAAGATTGACAGGAGGAGGACGGAGTTGGGGTGAACATGGAGAGCGTGGTGTTTGTAGTGGCAAAGAATGGCATAGAAGAAGTTAGAGAAAGGGGGACCAGCCCTGCGAAGACGTTGTGCTAGAAGAAAGGGTAGAACGTGCCGCTCCAGGTTTCCAGCTTGGCAAAGCCGGCCCGGAGCACCATCTCTCCCCCCTCGTTGTTGCTGTCGGCTGTCCGTTGGAGCGCGATGGCGAGGTGCTTCTCCTCGGCCATGATGGACGCGCTCAGGGCTGGCTCGAACCAGGAGGCTTGACGCCTGGCCGCGATAGTGGTTTTCTCCCTGTCGGCGGCCATCGCTTGTGGATTTGGGATGAGTTTATGTGGATTTGGAGGTTTTTTGGGCAGAAGGAGAAGGTGGTCTGTAGCAGGATGAAGGGAAGGCAATGAAAGCTTTCCAGTGGGCGCTAGCCTTTTTACCCAGCAAGGACGGTAGCCGAGGCAACATGGGGAAGCGGAGGCACCCACGTCCCATCAATCGCCATGCGTCGACCAAGGCCGTAGGCGGTTAGGGCCCGCGGCGCTCCGCACTTGCCCTTTGGCTTCGCCTCGAAGCCAAGTTTGAGCACGCCTTGGGCCCGGGGGCTACTGTCAGCGTCCTCGGACCAGGGGTACCCATACTTGCCCACCTGCAGCCATAACGTGGCTCCATCAATGGCCCCGTACGGCCCAACTTCAGGATCAATGACCCAAGACCCTCACGAGGGGCCAAGCCTCGTGAGGCGGACGATACCAAAGACCTCCCTGGTGGGCGGCCTCCCTACGATGGCTCCCGACGAGCGAAGATATCAATGCAAGGTGCATCTCGTGAGGTTCGTATGACGTGAGCCATGACGACCAAGGCCAGGCGGGCACTAGTGGGCGCAGTGTACCAGTTTCCTATTTGGTGCTAAGGAGGCAAGCACAGGCGCGGAGTCCCAAGGGATCAGCTAAAGGTTTCCATTTCATTGCAACAAGACCAAGACCGCCAGGAAAGCAGGACGGAGGTCATCGTGGATCCCACTGTGGCATCAGGACCACGAGCTTTTGTAGGCGAAGACTAGTTTTGTCAGGACAACATGTACTAGTTGTCTCGCTTTGAATTTGGCCGTTGCGGGATCCCTTCCCGCCTTTCATTTGGGAAGAGGACCAAGCCCACACTAAACAGGACTTAGCCACCACTAGAGAGAAGGGGGAAAAGTGTGGGAGTGTCGGGGATAGACCCTGCAGTATGATCCGGCCAGAGTTGTAACTCAGCCGGGACTTAGTAAACCGGCTGACAGTTAAGACAGACAGGTAAAACAGGCAGTTAACCCAGACGGTAAACCGGCAGGTTGTTAAACTGGCTGACAGTTAAGACAGACAGGTAAAACAGGCAGTTAACCCAGATGGTAAACTGGCAGCTTGTTAAACCGGCTGACAGTTAAGACATGAGTTAAGTCAGATGATAACCCGGCAGGAGTTAAGTCAGATGATAACACAACAGACAATCCTAAACCGACAGACCATCATAAACTGGCACCAGTCATAACCCGGCAGACAGTGATAACTGGGTTGCCAAGGGGTATGAAGCCTGAGACGTAATGAAGCCCGAGCCATTATGAAGCCCAAGATGTTAAGAAGCCCATGAAGAGAAGTCATAGTAGTTAAGTCTAAAGTCCGAGTTGGAGTCTACATGTAACCCGCTCCTTCAACTTATATAAGGAGGGGCAGGGCTCCCCAAAGGGGGACAAGTAAGAAGAAATAATCTTAAGGGTTAGGGATAACTAGGAGAGCCGGTTTACGGTGACTTCCTTATGATCATAATGAGATCTAGCCACAAACAGCATGTAGGGCTATTACTGGATGATGTTTCCTGGGGCCCGAAGCTTTCTAAATCCTCATTTTGTGTTGCCTCTCTCGATTCCACTCAACCCCTCTCAATCTACCACATAGATGCGTTGGCCACACGACTAAGTACTCACACTAGGACATCTGCCGTGATATTTCCATGACAGTTGGCGCCCACCGTGGGGCCACGCACGATGGTGTTGAGTTCTTGAAGGGATTTCTTCAGGGATCGAGAAACTCGCGATGAGCCGGATGAAAAAGAGCCATCGCAGAAGATAGCATCATCGACGAATAATCAAGGAGACATATAGAAGATATAAGATCAAGAGAAAGTTAAAGTTGCGTTTATAGATAATCCATCGAGGCCAGGTTAATTTTTGTTGCCGCTGCAGGTTGAAGTTTTGCATCTGAAATCAGTTGATACGAGGGACAAGTCGCTGAGACCTACACCGTTGTCCGTGTTCCAATCCAGATTCAGAGCATCGGCGTGATCCTCGGTTACGCTCATATAATGGTGCGTATAAAGTTTGATGGTAGCCACCCAGTGTCCAACAGCTTCCGTGACTCAGCGCGAATATTGTCGCAGATAAAAGTCAAAATCAATTGAAGGCAGTTGTGAAGGATTAGTATCAAGGACTACTCCAAAACACAAGTTCCAAAGCAAGATCACTCTATGGCTCACATGGAAGGCATCTCCCATGGAATATCACCTCCACATACTGATCCCACGCGTGTGTGGATAATGAAGATAAGTGTAGCAGAAGTTACAGACCAAGACAGCGGAAACAGGAAAAAGAAGTCAGGGACTTGGAAGCGGTTGGCTGCTGCCGTGCCATGATCCGGCCGCCCATGCCTCTGCCTCCTACTATCGCTCCGCTACAGCTCCGCCTCGTTCTGCCGGCCTCGTCAAGCCGGTTTGTTGCCCCCGTCACTGCTGTTACACTTGTAAACCGCCGTGTTGCCGGTTTGCCTTCTGCATCCACGCCCTCGCTAGTGACTCTGCCACAAGCCGTCATCTCTCTGGCGCTGTGTCTGAACCGCTGTAGCCACGCCGCGACCGTGACCCGCCGGACCCGTGAGCTACCATCGCTCACCTCAAGCCTGAGCTATTTTGCACCGTGAGCCGCTGGCCAGCCTCTGCTTCAACAAACAGCATTGCTGAGCAGCTTCCAACTGCGCCGCGCTAACCTGTCGCTGGTTCGGCCGCGCCTCTCCAACCCGTCACCGGTTCAGCCATGCTTCATCTCCTCTGGGTTGTTATCACCGAGCCGCAGCCACCTGACCACCGCGATTCGGCCTCTTCTGTTGAGGACCGCCGCCCGGTCTTGAACCATTGTCTGATCGGCCTGAGCAGGGCCCTGCCGGTTCACGCCACCTCGCGCTGCTGTGATGTTGATTCCTCTACCAGATATCATCTTAAATCGCCACGAGTTGCTGCTGCCCTGAGTCATGTCAAGCCTCTTTACTACTTAGAGCTATGCCTCTGCTCTAAACCGCCATCGCCTAGTCAAATTAGTCGCGTCAGAGTCGCCACCACGACCTTGGCTTCGAGTTACTGGGCTCCGTCGTTCGTGTGACTCTCCCCGTGCGACCTCATGTTCCAATCGCCGCCTCATTTAGTGCGGGGTTCGTCCTGCACCTCCGCCATGTCACCTTTGCTGATTCACCTCCACCATGTCGCCATTGCCATGGTCGGCTGCTCTTCTGCTCCAGGCCATGAGTCGCCGCCCTGGCTGCGCCGCCTCTCCACCCGCTGCCAGCTTGCAGTACTTCTCAGCCCCCGTCGGCTCGCCGATCCATCTCGCCAAATCACCATGGAGACCGATCGAACCTCCACCTCGTCATCTGCTGACTCATATGACCTTTTTGAGTTGCTGGCTCACCTCTGCCTTTGTTACGGTGCTGCCCAAACCGCCTGAGGTTGACCCGCCAAGCTGTGGTTGATGCTTCTGCTGCTATGCACGCTTGCGCTGAACCAGCCACGACCGCGTCTCTCCAACCCGGATTGCCGTGCTCTAGCCACCTACTGCCTCATACCTCCCTGGCCTCGTCCTCGAGCTGCCGGACTCCTCCGTTACATCACCTTGCATCGGCTCCAGCACTACAGCTTCAGATGGCTGCAACCTCTCTTCGCTGGTGTCATCATCACCGCATCTCCACCCCTGCAATGCTGAACCGCCCCAACATTAGCGGCCGCGAGCCACCGATGGCCTTCTGCTTCTCCTTGCCGGACCGCCTTAGTGGTCCGCCTGGCCTCGGCGAGCAGTCCACATCTACACCGTAAAATGACCATCTGACCCGCCGCTGCTACGAGCTATTGCGTCAGTTCGTATCCACCGTTGCCCTGCTTACCGATCACATGTTAAATCGCCGCCACCTCCATATCGCGTTGAGTCTCTCTTGCTTCTCCTCCAAATCGCTCTGACCCGACCTCTGTACTAGTGTCGACCTGCCAATGCTCTTGTTAAACCGCCGCCCCGTTATAGTCTCCTCCGGCCCATCCCGCCATCTCTTTTTGCCTCCCTTCCACCTTGCTTACTGAGCCGTCTTGCCCTCTCTTGCGTGCCTGACGCTGCCTGAGGAAAAGGGGAAGTGCGGAATGTGGAGTAGATAAAGAAGCTGTTGGGTCGGTTTAAAAAAAGTAAAAGGAGGAAGTACTGCATATAAAAAAGGGGCGAAGGCTACGTGGGTGCTATTGTTTTATCAGACATATGTCTCGCTGGTCATCTGACGCTGCTAAATGCTAGCGTTCATGTTCATCTGATAAAATATACTAGGTGCTATTGTTTCTATCTACTTTTAGTACATATTTTAATCAAAGAGAGCAATTGCTTTGTCTGTGTATTTTTATGTACAACAAAGGTGGTGCTAGGTTGCATCCATGAAGTACGCGTCAGCATCATCACACACGGTGTCTGCACCCCCTTGCTGATTAAATGGGTGTGCGCAAGCCGTCGCTCGTGCAGCTCAATCTACATCATCTCGGCGGGACCACACCCACAACTGACTCGCCATTCATGTGACTTACCGTGCCTGTGATTGCCTTGCCCGTCCATGCCGGCTTGCTTTGCTGCGGCCGGCTCATCTGCCTGCTGCCGCGGCCGACTCGAACATAATTGATTTCAGCTTCACCATGGTGATCATCAACCCCACAGTGGATATTTTATGGCCTAACATATCAGGTGAAATCCATCCAGTATATTTTTATATTATATATTGATTTTTTTAAAAGAGCAATTACTCCGGCTTGCAAAGTTATCTCATGCAGGACCTAAACCGCCATATTGGTGCAAATTTAAAGGCCGTCAGAAAATTTCCGGCTTAAAAATAAGGATTTCGGTTTACAATCTGGCTCAAGGGAAAGCTATCTCCCACAAAGCTTTGATGCTCTCAGTATCCGGTTTAACAATTTTCGGTTCAAAAAGAGTAATCTCTCGCAAGTTCGAGTTCTTAGGAAAAATTAAAAGGACCAAAGAGAGTCTATTGCAAAAGCATAGATCAAACATATGTGCCCCTTGAGCACAGCTTGCTATATCATTTGGGGGCTTCTTGTTCAAACATAGGTGTATTCACCAAAGAGAACATAACGTTACTACCCTCTTGATTCCGGCTATCAAGCCAATACTATCATAAGAGCACAACTCTAGTTACTTTGGTAATCCGGCTATGAAGCCAATATTATCAGAAGGGGCCAAAGAGAGTCTGTGACACAACACAGCTCAAACATGGGTATCCCTTGAGCACACCTCACAATATCACTTGGGGCTATGTTCAAACCATAGTCACACCTCTTGATAGGCTTAAGGCCACTAGGGAAATCATTTGGGGGCTCTGGTCGTATCCGAACCATAGTCACACCTCTTGATAGGCATAAGGACACCAGGGAAATCACTTGGGGCTTGGTCGTATCTGAACCATAGCTACACCTCTTGATAGGCATAAGAAGACCAGGGACATCACTTGGGGGCTATGGGTTCGAGCCATAGTTACACCTCTTGATAGGCATAAGGGCGCTAGGGAAATCACTTGGGGGCTTGGTCGTATTCGAACCATAGCTACACCTCTTGATCGGCGCCATGCCACAATTATGAGTACATGGGGGCTATGGTCGTATCGGAACCATAGCTTAAACCCTCTTGATCATACATATACCTCATCATATATTGCATCATACGTTGCACCATCATTACATCATCATAGCATGTATCGTATGTGCATGGATATACCGGCTTATATGGCTGGAATTGGTTTTCAAACCAGGTTATATTATTCAAATCTTTAATAGCCAACATGGCTTGATTTTTATTATGGTTATCAATAACCAATATTATGATTGAGGTTTTCAAAAGTCGCTTTAGCGCAATGGATATTATCTTATCAATGGGTATAATTTATTCTACAATGGAAGGAGTAGTCTCGAGTCGCTGCAGGCTTACGACACGGCACATGGGGGCTACATTATTCAAGTTGGGATTACATCAAATACACAAGTCTCATGTCACTGCAAGCATGCACCATGGCACTTGGGGGCTAATGCAAAGTCATTGTTTGCTCAGCTTATTGAAGACCCGACTCATCTCATCGAAATAAGCCGACCCTTGGGGGATACCAATTGCTCTTGTCAACAATTCAAGGTACAAAGCTTTTAGTCCATTATATTGAAAGGTCTACTACTCAGTTGGTAAAGCACAAGGCTCTTAACCTTGTGGACGTGGGTTCAAGCCCCATGATGGGGGTTACATCGTATGATGTTATTTTCATTGAAGTATATATCAAGTCATAGCTCAGTATTATCTTACTGAGCCGGTCCTTGGGGGATACACGTTGCTGTTCAAACTTTACATGATTACATTTACAAAGTCCCTGCTCATTATTGCATAATGACCCGGCCCTTGGGGGCTACACTGGTTGAAGTTTTTATGAGCATCAGGTAGTTACAAGTCCCAGGTTGTTGCAAGCATGACAACCTGCCACTTGGGGGCTACATATATGGAATACTCAGTTTATGACTAATGACTGGGATGAACAAATCGGATTTCTTCAAGATTGTGATATTTATATCGAAGCAATTCTTAAGCTATTGCTATGCTACCTTCTTACGACCTGGGGGCTACAAGTAATGCGCATACAAGAGGTATATTTTCAAGCTTGATGTTAACTACAATTATGACCCGGTGCCATCAATATTTGTAAAACGGCAAATATAAACCGGCAAGTTTAAGTCTTAAACCGGCAAAGTTCTACATTCTTAAACCTACAAGTTCTACATTCTTAAACCGGCAAGTTCTATATTCTTAAACCGGCTGAAGATCAGATGAGTATTTCAAAGACCAATATTTTTGTTAAGAATTGGGAGCTGAGTCAAAGGAGTCATTCTTCACAATATTTATCCGTGACAAACCAATGTCAGCAAATTGATTATGAAGCTGGCCTATTGACCCAGATCATCTAGAAGAAGGAAGTGACAAGGAATTAAGGATGATCATGATCAGTTTAACATGGATGAATCCAAATTAAACTAGGGCTAATGTCAGGGACATACCCCGCGGTATGATCCGGCCAGAGTTATAACTCAGCTGGGACTTAGTAAACCAGCTGACAGTTAAGATAGACAGGTAGAACATGCAGTTAACCCAGACGGTAAACCGACAGGTTGTTAAACCGGCTGACAGTTAAGATAGACAGGTAATACAGGCAGTTAACCCAGACGGTAAACTGGCAGGTTGTTAAACCTGCTGACACTTAAGACAGGAGATAAGTCAGATGATAACTCAGCAGACAATCTTAAACCGGCAGACCATCATAAACCGGCACCAGTCATAACCCGGCAGACAGTGATAACTGGGTTGCCAGGGGTTATGAAGCCCGAGACGTTATGAAGCCCAAGGTGTTAATAAGCCCATGAAGATAAGTCATAGTAGTTAAGCCTTAAGTCCGAGTTGGACTCTACATGTAACCCGCCCCTTCAACTTATATAAGGAGGGGCAGGGCTCCCCAAAGAGGGACAAGTAAGAAGAAACAATCTTAAGGGTTAGGGATAACTAGGAGAGCCGGTTTACGGCGACTTCCTCATGATCATAATGGGATCTAGCCACAAACAGCATGTAGGGCTATTACCGGATGATGTTTCCCAGGGCCCGGAGCTATCTAAATCCTTGTCTTGTGTTGCGTCTCTCGATTCCGCTCAACCCCTCTCAAGCTACCACATAGATGCGTTGACCACACGACTAAGTCCTCACACTAGGACATCTGCCGTGATATTTCCACGACAGAGAGAGAGAGAGAGCGATCGGATCCACTCCACCCCGACGATCTCACAAGCTCATCGAGGACAAGAACACCTCACCTCCTGAGGTTATGCGACCACTGTACTAGTTCATCCACAGCCCCTCGAGGCCAATCCACCACAAAGCAGGAATAGGGTTTTTACATTGCAAGGTGGCCCGAACCTGAGTAAACTGATGTGTCTCTTGTCCATTTGGTTTGTCGAGCTAGGCCATGGAATCAGTGCATAGGCAGACTGGGGAGGACGATTTCTTTGCAAGCACCCGAGTTTTAGAACCTCTCAAGAGTCTTCATAACCCTCAATCCGACACTCATCTCTAGATTTGGGCAATGGAGTGTGCCTGAAAATATAGTTTGTGGTGGCCAAACCAGCTGTAGCAAATAATATATTGAACCAAACTTATGAGTATCCAAATCTTTGTCAGGAATTGTCTTATACATATGTGCCATTGTGTTGTGATCCATCATGGGTTTCCCATAGAAATCAACATCACTTTCATCTTCCTCTGGGGCATTGATGAGAGCAGCCCACTCAGAGATAGATGACTGGTATCTGGTGGCCTCACTCATCCATACAATTCTACCATCTGGATAAAAATGTGTGTGGAGTAGAATTGCATCACAATCTCATCATTCCATTTTGTAAGATTTTGTCCAACGAGAGCATCGACTACTTTAAGTTTAAAGCTCTCATGAACATGGGGGAAGTAGTCTTCATTTGCATCAATATGCTTCCTATCCACACATTTCATGTTGCCTATGATGGGCTTCTTTTCAAGCAGCGTTGTCTCATATAAAACTTGATGTTCACGGGTACGGAAATGATAATCACAAGTTGTTCTCCTCCTCATTGAATATGGATCCACTTTCCTCCTTCCCCTTAGTCCTTTGTCTTTTCTGAGCTTCATGTTTTCAGCAATTGGATGTCCATCATCATGATCTGGAATCTTTGGCTTCAACTTTCTAAGCACTAGTGGCTCATTATCTTCTTGAACTTTTGGCACTTGGCCCTTGTTCTTTTTAGCAGCTGGGCTTAGACTTTGAGGGGTTGGTTGACTTCATATCATCAGACATCCATTTTTGAGTCTGGGCAGGAGGTGCAACTAGTTCCTCTTCCTCCTCTTCATCATCTTCCCTCATGGAAGGCTTGCCAAGTACTGTGGTAGTGGTCTTCCTAGATCTCTTCTTCATCTTTCCAATAGCAGCCTCATCATCATCTGATTGTTCAAGTGAATGTCATAGTTTCTTGTGTAGATTTTCTGGCTTTAGACATAGGAACTCTTTTGGCAGGGGCTTTTTTCTTTAGACGTAGTTTGGTAGCTGTTGCAATGCCATATTCATTCTTTACCAGTTTCTTCTTTGTTGAAGTGACTTCTTTGTCAACCACAAAATCCTCATCCTCACTCTTGGAGGTTCTCTTCTTCCTTGTCCTTGTGGCAACTTTAGTGTCAGTGCAACAAACCTTAACAAACATCGAGAGCAAGATTGTGGCATGCAAGACAAGGCCAAGCAAAAGGGATAGCTCTTTGAGAAATCGAAGGGCGGATCAAGAAGACCAAGACCAACCAAAAGAGCAAGATATCACTAAGGAAAAACCTCCCTTGCCAGGCAGGTGAGCCCAACAAGGTTGACGTCACCCAGAAGTCAAGTCTTAGGGCTCCCCCAACAAGCTTGTTGGGAACCCCAATAGTGGGTCGCCCCGCCAAAGCTCCACCGCTCCACCTCACAGCAACGCAAGTCACATATTGGTGCGGTGTTGAGCCCCCATGTGATTAAGTGACTATCATTTGGCAGGTGCCAGCCATTTCTGAGGAGAGCACCCCTAAATGACACCCGTCCAGAAGTCGTGTCACGCAGACAGGCAAGAAGGTGGCTAAATGGCACGACAAGGCTTGCCGGGCTAGGCCCATGATGTGAGACTAAGCGGTGCATTTAATGCACTTTGTCCTGTCTACAGAGTTAGGTATGATAGCACTGTTCACTATCTAATTAGTACGTAATTACTGATTTTCCATTGTGGTGACTCCTTGACATATAAAAGGAGGGTCGTGGCAACCCTAGAAAGGATTCGGACCCCTGTGCAATCATAAGTGCATAGCTGCTCTTGCCCCGAGGTGACCTTGCCGGGCTAGAGCGTTGCGTCTCCACCACGGTCCTTTCATCAATCCACCAAAGCAAGAGTAGTGTTTTACGCCTCATGGCGGCCCGAACCTGGGTAAAAAGTGCTTATGTCATCACTGTCGTGCTGCTCTGTGCTCTCCGCTCTTTGTGCAACACGCTATTCCCCCTTGCCGAACCACAAGGGCGAGATGATCCCATAGGTGTCCGTGTTATACCACGACATCTTTGGCGCGCTAGGTAGGGGGAGACACTTGCGCGAACCCTAGGGTGTAAGAAATGCGTCATCTTCTCCATCATCTTCTTCATCGACGGCTTTGTCATCCATGGCGCCCAAAAAAATTCCGATGCCACAGCTCACACATCCACATCGAAAGCCCCCTCTCATGCGGCCACTGATGCCATGGGGGCTGCGGGGGCGCACGAGGACATGGATGCTATGGGGGCGTGGTCGGCGTCGTCACCATTCCCCCTGCGGCCGGAACGGGAGCGGGAGGCGTCGGGGAAGTGCAGCGTCAACAGCATCCCAGCGGTCGAGCTCCGCAAGATGCGAGTGGAGAGAATATTCCATCTCCGCCTTTCCACCCCACTGAAGGATGCAGTCGCAGTGATGGCGCTCACTCTGGGGTAAACCACAACCCTCTAGCTGCCCTTGCTATAGGTGCGGCTATAGGACACGCGCCACCCCCAGGACAAGCTAGCTGAGACGATGCACCGGATGGGGTCGCCAATCCCCAAGCATGTCCACCTTGCCACCACACCACCCTGGCGACAGGCTCATGGCGATGATAGCATGGCACCGTCACTACCAGCACTGTTAGGAACCCGACGACGACGCTATCTACATTGTTGTCTATGCCGAGCACCACTTCGGAAGCCATGGAGCGGGCCCAACTCCTGTTGACATTCTCGCTGGCAGCCGATCAGATGGATGAGTGGAGAGCCACCATTCAGAGCTTCATTGGTTTCGCTAAGGCTGGAGGATCACAGCGGGCAGGCCCGCCAAAGCCTTCACATGAGGCGACAACGGCCAGAACCGCTGGCCATACCGAAGGGGCCTGCCCCACGGTGCAGTCCCGTCTGCGGCAGCCATCGTAGGGGCCAAAACTAGAGCCATGCGAGCAAGAACCCGACGACGTATCGATGGCTTCATCTGACCCCCGAGCACGTCGAGACTAGCGACGAGTCCTGGAAGACAAGCGGAGGGTAGACGCGCGCGTCACCATCGAACGACACCGCGAAACCGGCTGCCAGTCTGGTAGGCGCAATGGCCCAAAGGTCGATGAGCCCGTGACCGGTGGAGATGGATACCTACCTTTCGAGGTTGGGTGCCCCATCTTCACTCGTGAGCTGTGGCAAGTCCGTTGGCCATCTGCCCATACGTTAAAGTTGGAGATACCAGAAAAGTATGAGGGAAGATTGAACTCAGCAGAACTCTTGAGCATCTACACCATCACTATTCAAGCCGCCCGGGGAAGAGATGAGAAGGTATTCGCCAACTACTTCCCTTTGGCACTCAAGCCAAATGTGAGGTTGTGGGTGATACACTTGCCGAAGAACTCGATCTCAACCTGGGTTGACTTGTGCCATGAGTTTGTTGGCGCCTTCATGGGCGGCCATCAAGAACGAGGGGTCCCAACGACTTGCTGCTCCTCCCACAGAATGAAGGAGAGAGTTTGTGGAAGTACATGCAGATGTTCAGCTGGGTGCATAGGAACATCCTAGACATCCACTCGGCAGCTGTGATAGCCGCATTCCAGTCGAACATATGCAACCGCATGATACGTTCCAAGATGAACGTCTGGTTGCCCAAGACTGTGAATGAGTTGTACACTTTGGCTGATAAGTGTGCCCGAACAGAAGATGGGAGGCGATTCCCTGGCAAAGAAGATGGCGTCGGTGTTGACTCATAGGACGACAACGACACCGCCAATCAGAAGAAGAAGAACATGAAACGCAACAAGAAGCGCAAGGATAAAGCGGTGCTAGCTCTTGAAGGATCGAGCACTCCTAGTACCAGCAAGAAGACCAACACAGAGGCTCGCAGCAATGAAGTTGCCACGTGCACTGATTACCAGGAAGCCGCGGCTGCCGAGAAGGCTGACGGACCATATTGGAAGATCCATCGGACCAAGGGCCATGATCTTCAAGAGTGTCATGATGGCATTGGTGGGAAGGGCTGAGGTGGCAAAGGAGGTCGCCCCGGAAAGGCCCCTCGGTATCAAGGGAAACCTGCCAGAGGTCATGAGAAGAAGGAATGTGGTGAAGGAAGTGATGAAGGATATGAAGAGGATCACCCTGAATGCACCACTGTGGTAGGGTGTTTGCCGTAGTTGGTTTCACCAACGATCTGCAACCTCAAGGTCACAAAGATGTTGGTTGACGGTGGGGCCGGGTTGAATCTAATTTCTCCCAAGGTCATTAGAAAGCTCCAGATAGTAGAAGAAGAGCTCAAGGTTACTGGTACATTCCAAGGGATCAACCCCGACAAGAGTCGTCCTAAGGGAAAGATCACATTGCCCGTAATGTTTGGGTGGGGGGAGTTAAACTACCAGACTGAGAAGATCATGTTTGATGTGGTTGTCCTCACCCTACCATATAATGGAATCCTTGGTCACCCAGCCCTGGAAAAATTCATGGAGACATCCCACTATGCCTACAACACACTGAAGATGCCAGTGCCAATGGGCATCATTTCCATTCCATCAGACGATAAGGATGCAATCATATGCATGGATAAGATGTACCAAGAAGCAGTAAGGAAATCAAGGAAAGCAAGAAAGCTAACGAGGATGGAAGCAAAGAATTCTGGAAGTGCGCCTCGTTGGAGTGCACTGCACCTGTTGATGACTTGTCGGAGAGTTCCAATAACAAGTGATCAAGGGTTGTTGTGCCTGTTGTGAAGATGGTCCCGGCAGGGCAGGTTGGCGCTGATGGTACATTCACTATCAGCTCCACCCTTGACGACAAATAGGAAAGCGCACTCGCTGCCTTCCTGTGGGCGAATGTTGATGTGTTTGCTTGAAAACCATCTAACATCCCCGGTGTTCCCAGGGACATAATCGAGCACCACCTTGCTGTCTACCCACATGCCCGGCCCGTCAAACAGAAGGTCAAAAAGCAAGCTTTGGAGCAGCATCAATTTATTGGTGAGGAGATCAAGAAACTTGAGGCAGTTGGTTTGGTCAGAGGAGTATTGCATCCAACATGGTTGGCAAGTCCAGTGGTGGTGCGCAAGGCAAATGGGAAATGGAGGCTTCGCATAGATTTCGCAGATCTGAATAAAGCATGCCCAAAGGACCTATTCCCCTTGCTGCGCATCAACCAGATCATGGATTCCACCTCTAGGTGCGACCCGCTTTCCTTCTTGGATGCCTACTCAGGGTACCACCAGATTTTCATGTCCAAGCAGGATGAAGAGAAGACTGCGTTCATAACCCCATGCAGCACATACTGTTTTGTATGGATGCCCTTCGGGTTAATGAGCGCTGGATTCACTTTCGCTAGAGCAGTATAGATTGGCTATGAGTCCAGCTGCACAGGAATATAGAAGCCTACATGGACGATCTAGTGGTCAAAACCAAGGACAAACCAACTCGCATTCAGGACTTTGAAGAGACCTTTGCAAATTTGTGTAAGATCAACTTGAAGCTGAACCCTCGAGAAGTGTGTGCTTGGTGTTCCTTCCGGCAAGCTACTTGGCTTCTTTGTGTCCCACCGGGGGATAGAGGCCAATCCCGACAAGATCAAGGCGATTGAGCAGATTCAAACACCCAAGACAATTAAAGACATGAGGCATTTGGCTGGATGTGTTGCCATGCTAATTAGGTTCTTTTCCAAGTCCACCAAGCATGCCCTGCCGTTCTTCAAAATGTTGAAGAAGGCGGGGCCCCTGGAGTGGACCCAGGAGGCAGAAGCTGTGCTGCAGGATTTGAAGACCTATCTTTCCTTTGTCCCCACCTTAGTCTCCCCTAAACCACAAGAGTCATTGGTGCCATACCTAGCATCAAGTAATGAAGTGGTTGGTGCAGTGCTGGTGGCACAGCGAGAGGTAGATGAAGGAGCAGATGCAACTACCGTCCCCTCCGGAGAGGAAAGTGAACTCATCCCGGCAAGGTCAGATGCAGATCAGAATAAGGTGGTGCGGTCGCCAGTGTACTTCGTCACCTCCCTACTGCAGGGAGCTAGGTCAAGGTCTTCTCGCGTGAAAAAGTTGATCTTTCGCCTCGTTACGGCCTTAAGGAAACATCGCCACTACTTCCAAGCCCACAAGATCACGGTTGTCACCCACTTCCCCTTGCAACGTATACTGAGGAACCCTGATACGTCCATTTTGCATCATGCTTCTATATTGATATTTATTGCATTATGGGTTGTTATTACACATTATAACACAATACTGATGTCTTTCCTCTCTTATTTTACAAGGATTACATGAAGAGGGAGAATGCCGACGGCTGAATTTCTGGACTGAAAAAGGAGCAAATCTGAGAGACCTATTATGCACAACTCCAAAAGTCCTCTAACTTCATGGAGAATCATTTTGGAATATATAAAAAATATTGGGCGAAGAAAGCACCTGAGGGGACCCACCAGGCAGTCACAAGGATGGGGGGCGCGCCCTACCCCCTGGGGTGCCCCCTGCCTTGCAGTCCACTTGGTAGGCCCCCGGTGCCCATCTTCTACTATATGAAAGATTTTTACCTGGAAAAAAATCGAGAGGAAGCTTTCGGGACAATGCGCCACTGTCTCGAGGCGGAACTTGGGCAGAACCAATCTAGGGCTCCCACAGAGCTGTTCTGCAGTGGAAACTTCCCTCCCGGAGAGGGAAATCAAAGCCATCATCATCACCAATGATACTATCATCGAGCGGGGCTCAATCTCCAGCAACATCTTCACCAGCACCATCTCCTCTCAAACCCTAGATCATCTCTTGTATCCGATCTTTGTCTCAAAACCTCAGATTGGTACATGTGGGTTGCTAGTAGTGTTGATTACTACTTGTAGTTGATGCTAGTTGGTTTATTCGGTGGAAGATCATATGTTCAGATCCATAATGATAATTAATACTCCTCTAATTATGAACGTGAATATGTTTTATGAGTAGTTACGTTTGTTCCTGAGGACATGGGAGAAGTCTTGTTACAAGTAATCATGCGAATTTGGTATTCGTTTGATATTTTGATAAGATGTATGATGTCTCTCCTCTAGTGGTTATATTTGAACGTCTACTGCATGACACTTCACCATGATTTGGGCCTAGGGGAAGTCATTGGGAAGTAATATGTAGATGATGGGTTGCTAGAGCGACAGAAGCTTAAACCCTAGTTTATGTGCTGCTTCGTAAGGGGCTGATTTGGATCCACATGTTTCATGTTATGGTTAGATTTATCTTAATTCTTCTTTTGTAGTTGTGGATGCCTGCAAGAGGGGTTAATCATACGTGGGAGGCTAGTCCAACAAAGGAAAGCACCCAAGCACTAATCCAGTCGCATATCAAATTATGAAAGTAATGAACGTGAATCATATGAGCATGATGAAAACTAGCTTGACAGTAATTCCCATCTGTCCTCGGGAGTGCTTTGCTTTATATAAGAGTTCGTCCAGGTGTGTCCTTCGCTACAAAAAGTATTGGGGCACTTTGTTGCACCTTAGTTAATTTTTTATTGTTACCTGAGGGAGTCCTGGATTAGGGGGTCTCCGGACAGTCGGACTATATTCTTTGGCCGGACTGTTGGACTATGAAGATACAAGATTGAACACTTCGTCCCGTGTCTGGATGGGACTCTACTTAGCGTGGAAGGCTAGCTAAGCAATGCTGACATGTATATCTCCTCCTTTGTAACCGAACTTGTGTAACCCTAGCCCCCTTCGATGTCTATATAAACCGGAGGGTTTTAGTCCGTAGGACAACAAACAATCATACCATAGGCTAGCTTCTAGGGTTTAGCCTCTCTGATCTCGTGGTAGATCTACTGTTGTAATAATCATATCATCAAGAACAATCAAGCAGGACGTAGGGTTTTACCTCCATCAAGAGGGCCCGAACCTGGGTGAACATCGTGTCCCCTGCCTCCTGTTACCATCCGCCTTAGACGCATAGTTCGGGAACCCCTACTCGAGATCCGCCGGTTTTGACACCGACATTGGTGCTTTCATTGAGAGTTCCACTGTGTCGTCATCATAAGGAAGATGGCTCGCCTCGTTGTCAAGGACAACATTACATCTGGGGGAGCTCTGGCTGTAGGCCAAACTCTCCGACTAGGCGGCTTCGTCATGACAGCCCGCTCGGACGCTGCCCCGACGATGACCTCTCGGGTCATCGAAAATAGCCTCCACATCGGCTCAAAATTTGCCGAGCAGATGGATCCAATGGAGCTCTCCTATTTTAACGAGCTCTTGGATCGCATTCCCGCTCCGGGAGTCACTACGGACTACGATCGTATCGGGCTTAAACACGACCAAAGGGAGATTAACTCTCCGCCGGTCACCCACTAGATAGCTGTGGTGGAGTGTAACACCCACGATGCGGCTATACCTCCCACGTGTCAGAGCACGACTTAGAGGCATAACCTCATTGTAGGCAATGTCGCAAGAGGGGTAATCTTTACACATCCCATGTACTGAAAAAGAAAGAGGTACATAGTTGGCTTACAATCGCCACTTCACACAATACATAAATATAGCATTACAATCATTCAGATACAATCAAGGTCCGACTACGGAACCAAAATAAAGACAACCCCAAATGCATAAGATCCCCGATCGCCCCAACTGGGCTCCACTACTGATCGTCGGGAAAGGAAATGTAGTAACGTCCTGAGTCCTCATCGAACTCCCACTTGAGCTCAGTCGCATCCCCTAGAATGGTATCATCGGCACTTGCATCTGGTTTTGGAAGTAATCTATGAGTCACGGGGAATCAGCAATCTCACACCCTCGCGATCAAGACTATTTAAGCTTATGGGTAGGTAAAAGGTATGAGGTGGAGCTGCAGCAAGCACTAGCATATATGGTGGCTAACTTACGCAAGTGAGAGCGAGAAGAGAAGGCCAAAGCATGGTCAAGAATCTATGATCAAGAAGTGATCCTAGAACTACTTACGTTCAAGCATAACCCGAGACCGTGTTCTCTTCTCGGACTCCGCCGAAAAGAGACCATCACGGCTACACATGCTGTTGATTCATTTTAATTAAGTTAAGTCTCAAGTTCTCTACAACCAAACATTAACAAATTCACATCTGCCCATAAACGCAGGCACGGCTTTCGAAAGTTCAAATCCCTACAGGGGTGTCCCAACTTAGCCCATCACAAGCTCTCACGGTCAACGAAGGGTATTCCTTCTCCCAGGACGGCCGAATCAGACTCGGAATCCCGGTTACAAGACATCTTGACAATGGTAAAACAAGACTGGCAAAGCCGCCCGATGTGCCGACAAATCCCGATAGGAGTCGCACGTATGTTGTTCTCAGGGCACACCGGCTAGGTCAAGCTACGAGTAAAACCAACCCTCGAGTTGCCCCGAGGTGGCCCCGCAGGCTGCCCGTTTCGGACCAACACTCAGAGGGGCACTGGCCCGGGGGGGGGGGGGGTTAAAATAAAGATGACCCTTGAGTACACGGAACCCAATGGAAAAAGGCTTGGTGGCAAATGGTAAAACCAAGGTTGGGCCTTGCTGGATGAGTTTTATTCAAGGCGAACTATCAAGGGGTTCCCATTATAACCCAACCGTGTAAGGAACCTAAAAATCAAGGAACGTAACACCGGTATGACGGAAACTAGGGCGGCAAGAGTGGAACAAAACACCAGACATAAGGCCGAGCCTTCCACCCTTTACCAAGTATATAGGTGCATTGGAGTAAACAAGATATAATAATGATATCCCAAAAATAAACATGTTCCAACAAGGAACAAACCCCAATCTACACCTGCAACTAGCAACGCTATAAGAGGGGCTGAGCAAAGCGGTAACATAGCCAAACAACGGTAAGCTAGGACAAGGTGGGTTAGAGGTTTGACATGGCAATATGGGAGGCATGGTAAAGCATGTGGTAGGTATCGCGGCATAGGCATAGCAATAGAGCGAGTAACTAGCAAGCAAAGATAGAAGTGATTTCGAGGGTTTGGTCATCTTGCCTGCAAAGTTCTCCGAGTTGACATAAGCTTGATCCTCGTAAGCATACTCAACGGGTTCCTCGATCACGTACTCATCTCCCGGCTCTACCCAAAGCAAGACACAAGCAAAGGGAACAACGATCAACCACGGTGCAATGCGCAAGCAACATGATGCAAAACATGGCATGATATGCGGGATGTGATGAGTCATTGGAAAAGATTGAACCAGGCCTCAACTTGGCAAACCAAGGGCGTCACTGGAAAGATGAGTGGATTTCGGTCGAAATCAATATAAAGATCACTGGAATCGGATGCACAGTTTGCAAATGGCAAGCAAAACAATATTGGCACAAATCAACGATTAACAGCACGATGCCATCTAAAATGCATCAAGAAATAAGCTACCGCACTCTAACATAGAAACAAAGCACATGGCAGTGATCCACTCAAGATGCTTGACAAAATATGAACACTGAGCTACGGCTAAATCACACAATAGCAGGTTCAAACAACCATGGCAAAAGTGCAAAAGATATCAGGTTCACAGACTTTGTGAAAATAACATGTCAGGATTTAACATCAGCAAGCAATGTTTAAAGCAAGATAACAACGTGCTACAGGAACATATCATGGCAAATCAAGGCATGGCATGAAACTACTCAAAGCATATAACAGAAGTCCCTTACTGACTATAAGCCAAAAGGGATGTGAAAATACAATGGCAACCATGTAAACATAGCAAGTTTCGTTAATAGTTTCAGACTTAGCAGAAAACTGGACATGGCAGAAACAGAGTTACGTAGGGGGTTTAGGTGGGTTTTGTGCCACTTTGGAGAGGTGTTGGGCTGCAACACACACAAGGCCTTTACGGTTCCTCGGTTAACCATTGGAGTATCAAACGAAGTACAAATGGAACGAAACTTGACAGGGGGTCTACCGGTAGTATACCAAGGCCGCTTGGCAAGTCTTGGTCCAATCCGAGAACGTTTAACACCCGCACACAAAAAGAGGAAAAAGGGGACACCGGAGGACGTAGGAGTGCCGGAATGCAAAACGGGCAACGGGGAAAATGCTCGGATGCATGAGACGAACACATATGCAAATGTGATGCACATGATGACATGAAATGAGATGCATGACAAGGACAAAAGAAAAACAAAGACAAAACCCAACCACGAGGGAATATCATAACTTAGTCCCGAAAATGGGAAGAGTTGGAATACAAATATGGCAAGTTACATATGGGGCGTTACAACACTCCACCACTACGAAAGGATCTCGTCCCGAGATCTAGGACTGGAAAAACTCCAGATATTCGGAATGGAGGTGGTCCTCGCGTTCCCAGGTGGCTTCATGGTCGGAATGATGTGACCACTTCACTTTCAGGAATTTGATAGACTTGTTGCGTGTCTTGTGCTCAGTTTCTTCAAGAATAGCAAAAGGATGGTCATGATAAGACAGTTCTTATTGGAGATCAATCTCTTCGAAGTTGATGGTGCGGTCAGGAGTCTTGAAACACTTGCGAAGCGGAGACACGTGAAACACGTCGTGCACATTTGCAAAGTTGGATGGAAGCTCAAGTTGATAGGCGAGATCGCCTCTTTTGCTAATGATCTTGAAAGGACCCACGTATCTAGGGGCAAGCTTCCCTTTGATACCGAGGCGACAAGTACCTTTCATTGGAGACACGCGGAGGTAGACATGGTCTCCGATCTCGAAAGCCAAGTCACGATGCTTGCTATCATAGTAACACTTCTAGCGCGATTGCGCGGCTTTGAGATTTTCACGAATGACTTTGCACATTTCTTCAGCCTCTGTGATCAAGACATTGCCAAGAAGTTGGCGTTCACCAGTCTCTGACCAGTTAAGAGGAGTACGACACTTTATGCCATAGAGAATCTCGAATGGGGCCTTGCCCGAACTCGCTTGGAAGCTGTTGTTGTAGGAGAACTCGGCATATGGAAGACAATCTTCCCACTTCATACCGAAAGAAATGACATAAGCCCTGAGCATATCTTCAAGAATTTGATTGACTCGCTCGAGTTGGCCACTAGTTTGAGGATGAAAGGCTGTGTTGAAGCGAATGTTGTTGCCCATGGCCTTCTCAAAGGAGTCCCTGAACTTAGAGGTAAAGATGCTTCCATGATCTGAAGATATCAACTGCGGAATGCTGTGCAAAGAGACAATCCTGGAGGTATATAGCTCTGCCAACTGAGCTGCTGTGATAGATTCTTTGATAGGAAGAAAATGAGCCACTTTTGTGAGCTTGTCGATGACAACGAAGGTAGCATCATTGCCACGCTTCGACTTGGGAAATCCAGTCACGAAGTCCATCTCAATATGGTCAAACTTCCATTCTGGAATGGCAAGAGGTTGGAGGAGACCAGCTGGCCCTTGGTGTTCTGCTTTCACTCTTCTGCAGACATCACATTCATTCACGAACTAAGCAATCTCGCGCTTCATTCGAGTCCACCGATACAACTGCTTGAGGTCATGGTACGTCGTTGTACTTCCAGGATGAATAGACAGGAGTGAATTGTGAGCTTCGTTCATAATGACTTTACAAAGGTCACCCTTAGGAACAACAATGCGATCCTTGAAGAATAGAGTATCTTTGTCATCAAGGCAGTAGCACTTGTACTTGGGTTGGCTCTTGGCAATCCCAATCTTCACCTTCTTCACCATAGCATCAAGAAGTTGAGCCTCGCGAATCTGATCTTCCAAAGTAGGAGAGACCTCGAAGTTGGCAAGGAATCCTTGAGGAACAACTTGGAGATTAAGTTTGCGGAAAGCTTCACAAAGATCCGGTTGGTAGGGCTTGAGAATCAAACTGTTGCAGTAAGCCTTCCTACTCAAAGCGTCAGCAATGACATTGGCCTTGCCTAGAGTATATTCAATACTCGGATTATACTCTTGAATCATTTCGACCCAACGAGTCCACCTGAGGTTGAGGTTGGGCTGAGTGAAGATGTACTTGAGAGTCTTATGATCAGTGAAGATGTCCACTTTCCTTCCCAACAAGAGATGTCTCCATGTTAAGAGAGCATGGACAACTGCCGCCAACTCAAGGTCATGAGTGGGGTAGTTCTTTTCGTTGGGCTTCAACTGGCGAGAGGTATAGGCCACAACTTTCTTCTCTTGCATTAACACAGCACCGAGACCTTGAAGGGAAGCATCACAGAAAACCTCGAATGGTTTGGATTCATCAGGAGGAGTCAGAAATGGAGCGGTGGCTAACTTCTCTTTGAGGGTGTTGAAAGTGATGTCACATTCAGGCGTCCAGACATACTTCACATGCTTCTGGAGGAGGTTGGAAACAGGCTTCACGATCTTAGAGAAATTCTCAATGAACCTTCGATAATAGCTTGCGAGCCCAAGGAAGCTGCGGAGTTGCTTCACATTCTGAGGCGGTTCCCAATTCACAACTGCAGACACCTTCTCAGGATTAACAACTATGCCCTTGGCGGAGATGATATGCCCAAGGTAGAGAACCTCATCGAGCCAAAACTCGCACTTTGAAAACTTCCATAGAACTGATGTTCTCTGAGTTTGTCCAGCACCAATCTCAAGTGCTTGGCATGATCCTCCTTGTTCTTGGAAAAGACCAAAATGTCATCGAGATAGACCAAGACGAATTCATTTGTGTAGGGGTTGAAGATGAAGTTCATCATGCGAGAGAATGTTGGAGGAGCGTTGCAAGGCCGAAAGACATGACAATGTATTCATATGAACCATAGCTTGTTCTGAATGTTGTCTTGGGGATATCTTGTTCACGAATGCGAATCTGATGATAGCCCAAACGGAGGTCAAGCTTGGAGAATACTTGAGCACCCTTGAGTTGTTCGAAAAGCTTGTTGATATTGGGAAGTGGGTATTTGTTCTTTGTGGTCTTCTTGTTCAATGGACGGTAGTCGACACAAAGTTGGTCCGTTCCATCCTTCTTCTTGACGAAAAGAACACCACAACCCCAAGGAGAAGAACTCGGTCGGATCAGACCCATATGCTCTTGTTCATCGAGTTGTTTCTTCAAATCCTTCAATTCTTTCGGTCCAAGCTTGTAAGGCCGTTTGCAAACAGGTTCGGTGCCAGGCTTAAGATCGATGACGAATTCAATTGGCCGGTGAGGAGGCATTCCTGGAAGCTCTTCTGGAAAGACGTCTTGATATTCACAAACGACTGGAATCTGAGAGATGGCATCCAACTCGCCCTTCTCGTTGAGAGAAAACAGTCGAATGGTATCGTCACGAGCGGCAAAGACAATCACAACCTCAGACGAGTGTGTCAATTGAATCTGCCTGGCAGCACAATCAAGCTGAGCCTTGTGCTTAGAAAGCCAGTCCATGCCGAGAATTAGATCAATATCCGAGTTACCAAGGACCATTGGAGAAGACATAAACTTATAGTCACCCATCTTGATAGAAACCTCTGGAACCACCAAACTGGCACTCAACAGTTCACCCAGAGAAACGATATCCATTGATTTTCCCAAATGAGAAGGAGTGAATTCATTCTTGGCAAAAATGGTTTTGACATGAAACAATGCGATGCACCAGTGTCAAAAAGAACTTTTGCAGGAATATCGTTAACAGGAAGGTTACCCATGACCACTTCTAATGAGTCCTCTGCCTGAGCTGCGTTCATCATGTTGACCTTGGCATGCTTGGGATTATGCTTGACCACTACGGTGCTGGCAGATCTCACAGGAGGAGGAGGCGGAAGACGCCTCTGGTTGAAGCATTTGTTTGCATAGTGACCCTTCTGCTGACACTTGTTGCACGTGACCTCTGAGAGCGGATGGTGATATAGAGTACTTGACCTTGGAGCATGAGACGAAGCCTTGTTCTGAAAGCCTGGGTTGGGTGGGTGGGAAGATCCATTGCCACCTTCGCTCTTCTGCTGATAATACTGACGGAACGGAGGAGGAGGCAACCAATACTTTTGCTGCTTAGGTACCACTTGAGTTGAAGAATAAGAAGGAGTTGCATCCCTGACTCTCTTCTTGGAAGCATCGCACTTGAGCTGAGCAACCTCTTGCTTTAGTGGTATATTGTAGAACTCATCATACTTTTTCGGCTCAAAAAGCATGAGGGCTAGTTGCAGATCTTCTTTGAGGCTACCTCTGAACTGATAAATCATGCTCTTCTCGTCAGGGACGTCTTGCTTGGCGAAGCGAGCGAGCTTCTGGAACATGATGTTGTATTGGTAAACTGACAAGTTGCCTTGCTTCAGATTGCGGAACTCCTGACGCTTGCTCTCCACAACACTCTGAGGAATGTGGTGAGCTCTGAAGTCTTGGCGGAAATCATCCCAGGTAATCACACGACCTCCTCTGGAATCTTTGTATTGTTGATACCACTCCGCAGCTTGGTCTTTGAGTTGGAACGAAGCAAACTTGACAAAGTCCTCAGGCCTGACGTTGCTGCACTCGAAATGTTTGCAGATATCCAAGAGCCAATAATCAGCGTCTGTGGCCTCGACACAGTTACTGAAGGTCTTTGGCTGGATTGCGAGGAACTGGTTGAGGGTAGCAAACTGAGTTTGATTGTTGCCATTGTCTTGATTTCCTTGGTTGCGCTCTTGCAAGAGTTGCATAATCAGCTGCATGTTGGCGTTGGTTGTGGCCATCACAGCTTGCCATGCCTCCGGAGGTGGAGGTGGTGGCGGCGGTTCCGGATTCTGACGCGTTGGAGGAGCCATCCTGAAGAGGGTGACATCTGTTAGCATCTTGAAAGACATATATTCAAGCTGAATCAAATGGATCGAAATTGCAACATATAGCCTTAACATTCGAACAAGAATGAACGAATGAATTCCAAATTAAATGATCACACTTCCATAAATTGAGAAGCCACTTAGATAGAGGTAGATGAATAAAACAACAAGGTACGGACATGAACAAATACTTGGTAAGGATTACCCAATCACAAACCAAATATTCGCAGAAGAAATACTAGAGCTACAAGAATTCCCACCTATGAAACTCTCGAAATTTTCCGGTTATGCAATCAGGTGTTGGGGATACAGGGGAAGCATAATATCTCACCCAAAACTAGCAAATCCTACATCCAACTGTATCCATCCTTCAACACATAATCAAGAAACCTTCGGAAATCATTTACCTCAACCTTCGAGAAGCATCCGTTATACGAGTTATGGCAATACTCCCGAACTCCCGCCCCAGTACTGGGTGGCGTCGAGGTTATCTCACCAACAACTGCATAAAAGAGATTTTCGATGTCGGCGAAACTCAGGTATTCCAGAATTGCAACGATAAAATTGTGACGACAACACCTCAGAGCTCAACTCCCTGGGACACTGCCACAACCCCTAAATGTCAGGAGGCACCAAGAACAATGTTCTCGTCACAAAACCATCGAAATGATTCCAAGATACCCGCGTGATCCTAAATTTTTTAGTGAAATTTGAGAAGAGAAGAGTCAAAACTCTATGTCAGGATGCCTCACCAGACCGACGAAGGGACTGAGGAGTAAAAAGAATCCTACTCTCCGATATATATAATCCTAAAAGACTCAAAACAATTTTCTAGACTCAACAACGCCAGCGATTCGATCAAGTAGGGGGCTCCTAAGTCAGGGAAGGCTCTGATACCAACTTGTAACACCCATGATGCGGCTATATCTCCCATGTGTCGGAGCACGACTTAGAGGCATAACCGCATTGTAGGCAATGTCGCAAGAGGGGTAATCTTTACACATCCCATGTATTGAATAAGAAAGAGGTACATAGTTGGCTTACAATCGCCACTTCACACAATACATAAATATAGCATTACAATCATCCAGATACAATCAAGGCCCGACTACGGAACCAAAATAAAGACAACCCCAAATGCATAAGATCCCCGATCGCCCAACTAGGCTCCACTACTGATCATCTGGAAAGGAAACATAGTAACATCCTGAGTCATCATCGAACTCCCACTTGAGCTCAGTCAAATCCCCTGGAATGGTATCATCGGCACCTGCATCTGGTTTTGGAAGTAATATGTGAGTCACGGGGACTCAGCAATCTCACACCCTTGCGATCAAGACTATTTAAGCTTATGGGTAGGTAAAAGGTATGAGGTGGAGCTGCAGCAAGCACTAGCATATATGGTGGCTAACTTACGCAAATGAGAATGAGAAGAGAAGGCCAAAGCACGGTCGAGAATCTATGATCAAGAAGTGATCCTAGAACTACTTACACTCAAGCATAACCCGAGACCGTGTTCTCTTCCTGGACTCCGCCAAAAAGAGACCATCATGGCTACACATGTTGTTGATTCATTTTAATTAAGTTAAGTCTCAAGTTCTCTACAACCGGACATTAACAAATTCCCATCTGCCCATAATAGTGGGCACGGCTTTCGAAAGTTCAAATCCCTGCAGGGGTGTCCCAACTTAGCCCATCACAAGCTCTCGTGGTCAACGAAAGATATTCCTTCTCCCGGGACAGCCAAATCAGACTTGAAATCCTGGTTACAAGACATCTCGACAGTTGTAAAACAAGACCAGCAAAGTCGCCCGATCTACCGACAAATCCCGATAGGAGTCACACGTATCTCATTCTCAGGGCACACCGGATAGGTCAAGCTACGAGTAAAACCAACCCTCGAGTTGCCCCGAGGTGGCCCCGTAGGCTGCCCGTTTTGGACCAACACTCAGAGGAGCACTGGCCCGGGGGGGGGGGCTTAAAATAAAGATGAGCCTTGAGTCCGTGGAACCCAAGGGAAAAAGCCTAGGTGGAAAATGGTAAAACCAGGGTTGGGCCTTGCTGGAGGAGTTTTATTCAAGGAGAACTATCAAGGGGTTCCCATTATAACCCAACCGTGTAAGGAACGCAAAAATCAAGGAACATAACACCAGTATGACGGAAACTCGGGCGACAAGAGTGGAACAAAACACCAGACGTAAGGCCGAGCCTTCCAACCTTTACCAAGTATATAGGTGCATTAAAGTAAACAAGATATAATAATGATATCCCAACAATAAACATGTTCCAACAAGGAACAAACTCCAATCTTCACCTGCAACTAGCAACGCTATAAGAGGGGCTGAGCAAAGCGGTAACATAGCCAAACGATGGTAAGCTAGGACAAGGTGGGTTGGAAGTTTGACATGGCAATATGGCAGGATGGTAAAGCATGTGGTAGGTATCGCGGCATGGGCATAGCAATAGAGCAAGCAACTAGCAAGCAAAGATAGAAGTGATTTCGAGGGTATGGTCATCTTGCCTGCAAAGTTCTCCGAGTTGATGTAAGCTTGATCCTCGTAAGCGTACTCAACGGGTTCCTCGATCACGTACTCGTCTCCCGGGTCTACCCAAAGCAAGACACAAGCAAAGGGAACCACGATCAACCACAGTGCAATGCGCAAGCAACATGATGCAAAACATGGCATGATATGCGGGATGTGATATGCAATGCATATGCGTGCTCCGGAAGGAAAAGACTGAAGCAGGCCTCAACTTGGCAAACCATGGGCGCCGCTGGAAAGATGAGTGGATTTCGGCCGAAATCGATATAAAGATCACCGAAATCGGATGCACGGTTTGCAAATGGCAAGCAAAACAATAATGACACAAATCTGCGATTAACAGCACGATGCCATCTAAAATGCATCAAGAAAATAAGTTACTGCACTCTAACATAGCAACAAATCACATGGCAGTGATCCACTCAAGATGCTTGACAAAAGATGAACACTGAGCTACGGCTAAATCATACAATAGCAGGTTCAAACAACCATGGCAAAAGTGCAAAAGATATCAGGTTCACAGACTTAGTGAAAATAACATGTCAGGATTTAACATCAGGAAGCAATGTTTAGAGCAAGATAACAACATGCTACAGGAACATATCATGGCAAATCAAGGCATGGCATGAAACTACTCAAAGCATATATCAAAAGTCCCTTACTGACCATAAGCCAAAAGGGATTAGAAAATACAATGGGAACCATGTAAACATAGCAAGTTTCGTTAAGAGATTCAGATTTAGCAGAAAACTGGACATGGCAGAAATAGAGTTACATAGGCATGTTTGTGAGCTCGATGCACTCACCACAAGACATTGCATGACAAGCTAAGCATACACCTAGCCAGAATACATGATCAAGTAACTAACCATGGCAAGAACAATCTCATAGCATGCATGGAACAACTACAACAACCTCGACAAAATTGATTAACACGTAACCAATCTGCCAGGAACATTTTATAGCAAAAGTAGAGCAAGATTGAGTCATGCTAGGTTACTCCATAATTGCAAACAAAGAAATGTATGGATAGAACATAACAATATCTCAAAAACATCCTTACTGAACATGCTCAAAAGAGGCATGGATCACTCTGTAGCAACATGAATACAAGGCATAAAAATATCATCAGGGAAATGACTTAGAAGAATTCTAAGTCCCTGAAATCAGTAACATCACGAGAGCTACTTTGCATGTTCACTACTAGGAAAAGGCCTACTAGTGGCGCACCAGTTTTGCCTACTAATGGCGCACTACTGGTGCGCCACTAGTACCACGCCACTAGTATTTTTTACTAATGGCGCGCCACTGGTGCGCCATTAGTATACCAGATACTAATGGCGCACCACATGGAAGTGCGCCATTAGTAATAATTTTGTTTTAAATAGTTTTTCAAAAAAAATTTATTTATTTTAAATATTTTCAATGTTTTTTTATTTTTTTCTTAATCTTGGGTCATTATGGCTTAATCTCGAGTCAATATGCTTGATCTCAGGTCAAATCGCACTCCGTGGTCAAACTTCCGGAAAGGTCACCCATCCTCACACTACTCCAGCCCAAGCACGCTTAACTTCAGAGTTCTATCCAACCCCAACACCAGCTCACTTCACACACACTTGTTGATATATATCTAGCATATCAATCCTATTAAATCTTGTTGATGTTTAGGACTTTGTTCATGTTCATGAGTGTGATGAATTTTTTAAAAAATATTTCAAACTTCCGTTCATATTACGTATCATATTTTGAAAAAAAAATCCCGAAAAAAAATCGAAACTAATTTTTTCTCTCTTACTAGTGGCGCACCTAGCATACGGTGCGCCACTAGTAAGTTTGAAATTTTTTGAATTTTATTGCCTCCAGATCTTAAAAGCCCCGTAACTTTTTGAGTAGATGATTTTTCATATAGAAAACTTTTTAATCCGAGTTCGTATGCAAAAGTTATGCCCATTTTACAAATTACAGAGAGATTTTGCATATAAAGTCAAAATTCATATTTGTAAATTTTCCCAATAACTAGACCACATATCACATGGAAAACTTATTTTCTTTTATTTTTTTGACATTTTCATCATTTTCTTTTATTTTTAAAAAAACTGAAAAGGCGATCCACCGGGCGGGGGGGGGGGTGTGCGAGGGAATTTTTGTGCCAAGTTAGTAATGGCGCACCGTGGGAGTGGTATGTCATTACTAGTTGAACTAGTAATGACGCACCACTCCCACGGTGCGCCATTACTAGTTTTCAAAAAATATTGAAAAAAAATTACTAGTGGTGCACCGTGGATGTGGTGGGCCATTACTTGCTTAACTAGTAATGGCGCACTATCCCCTGGTGCGCCATTACTAGTTTTTGAAAAAAAAATTGAAAAAAAATTGAATTTTTTTTACTAATGGCGCACCGTGGATGTGGTGCGCCATTACTAGTTTAACTAGTAATGGCGCACCACGTCCACGCTGCGCCACTACTAGTTTTGAAAAAAAAATCTTGTTACTAATGGCGCACCGTGGATGTGGTGCGCCATTAGTATTTGGACACTAATGGCGCACCAACACATGGTGCGCCATTAGTATATAGTAGTGGCGCACCCCATGTCTGGTGCGCCATTAGTGTCAATTTAATCTATTGCCCTTTTCCTAGTAGTGGTTTGTGCTAGTCACCACAATGATCACAAAAAAACATGGCATACACCCCTGTAACGATGGCATGGCATAGCCCAAAACACATGTAGGGATCAAGTTCATAGGAGGCACACATTAAACATGGCAAAAATGACAAATGTCCATAATCTGTTAAGAAACATAAACTAACATTACATAGCACTCTTGCAACAGCATTTAGGGCATCAAGATGGACTCAAACAATCATGGTGCAATGGAACGAAATGAAGAGCACGTCCAGACGAACAATTTGATATGCTACACGCCCAAAACGGAGCTACGTGTGATGAGATATGGTAAGATGAACATGCCTGAAAATATTGCAAACTGGGGACTTAGTGGAAAAAACAACCTCGAGGTAAAAGTCAACGGGGCACGAAAACCGAGGCTCGCCGGCGCGAGACTCGCCGGAGATGGCGGGGAAGGAGGCGGAACTCGCCGGTGATGGCGGATCCGGCCGGATCCCGGCGCGGGGCGGCAGAGGAGGTCACCGGTGGGCGCGGGGCGACGCCGGGGATGACGGGGCGGCCGTCGGTGAGCTGGGCGGCGGAGGAGGCGAGCAGGGTGGCAGGGTCCCTTGCGGGTGGCGGCGCCCAATCCGGGCTGGGAGGGCCTCCGGCGAGCCCTACGGGCTTCAGCGGTGGCGGCGGTGTAGTGGGGCGCGGCCCGGTGACGTGACGCGCAGTGATTGGGCGAGGGGACGGCGGCGGACATGTCCGACGTGCGAAGGAAGGGGGAGACTAGGGTTTCGCCCGAATTTTTGGACGAGTGCACATATTTATAGGTAGAGGGAACTAGGAGAATCCAAATGAGGTGCGGTTTTCGGCCACGTGATCGTGATCGAACGACCGAGATGATGCAGGCGGTTTAGATGGGTTTTGGGCCACTTTGGAGAGGTGTGGGGCTGCAACACACACGAGGCCTTTACGGTTCCTCGGTTAACCGTTGGAGTATCAAACGAAGCCTAAATGGCACGAAACTTGACAGGCTATCTACCGGTAGTATATCAAGGCCGCTTGGCAAGTCTTGGTCCAATCCGAGAACGTTTAACACCTCCACACGAAAAGAGGCAAAAGGGGACACCGGAGGACGTAGGAGTGCCGGAATGCAAAATGGACAACGGGGAAAATGCTCGGATGCATGAGACGAACACATATGCAAATGTGATGCACATGATGACATGAAATGAGATGCATGACAAGGACTAAAGCAAAACGAAGACAAAACCCAACCACGAGGGAATATCATAACTTAGTGCCGAAAATAGCAAGAGTTGGAATACAAATATGGCAAGTTACATATGGGGCGTTACAAGCAATGCGAAGATTCTCCCTCTATCCCGAGGACAAACTATGTCCGAATTCCCGAGCTCTCCGAACAGGACACTCGCTCACGGCAGGACGCCGCCCTAACCCTGAATCCAGAATCAGGCTGCATACCGAACCCACAGGGCAACATCCCGGAGCCCGAACTTCCAAGATCAGAAACTCCCCTGCCCCAGGATCACATATCGGGTCAAGGTCTGGACTTAAATCCACCCACCCACCCAGATACAAATTATCTTTCCCACATTAGGCAAGCGCCCCAAGAGACAGTACATGACAATTGGGCCAGATTCCTCCTTGTAATGAACAAGGTCAAGGACTGCCGCGAGGAAGATGCAATTTCATTCTTTTGCAACAATTGCACGGACAAGGGAGCCCTCAACGCCATATGTCGCTGCGACATAGTACACTTCGCTGACTTGGCGGACATAGTACAAAAATACTATGCGATGGAAAGTGCCTGGAAAACCCAACACAATTTTGGGATAATCCGGCTCTGACAAAACTCCCAGTCCGAACTAAAAGGGCGCACTCTCACAAGTCGCCCAACTCAATTACGAAGAAGCAAAAGCCCACTACAGGGTGTGGAACCGTATTGGAGGGATGGCTCAATGGGCCCTGCAAAATCCATAGTACAGCGGATACCATATCAACACACAGCCTTAGAGCATGTTGGGTACTCCGGCAGGTGGCCAAAAGCGGTGAGGATCTTCTCACCCAAAATACCTCAGAGCACCTTCCCACGGATAAAAACACAGTATTAACGGTCTTCGAGACCTTCACCTCAAATAATAGGCGTAAGCGAGCACTCTGCGGCCTTGCCGAAGTCTGCCATGTGGCTGCAATAAATCCATGGAGCGACACGACTATCACCTTTAACTCCAGTGATGAACCTAAATTCCGAACAGCCCGAGCACCAGCCGCTTTGTTCCTCAGTACAATTGTGGATGGCTTTCGGCTCACTAAGGTGCTCATGGATGGCGGCAGCGGATTAAACCTCATCTATGAGGAAACTCTCCAAAAAATGGACATAGACAGCAACCGTATTGAGCAAAGCAGTACGACCTTCCGAGGAATCATCCCTAGTCGGGAGGCACGTTGCGCTGGGAAAATCACACTTGATGTGGTATTCAGCACTCCGGAGAATTACAGGTCCGAAGAAATTACATTCCAGGTGGCCCCGTTCAGTAGCGTATACCACGCCCTTCTAGGGCGGGCAAGCCATACCCCATTACGAGTACATGAAGCTCAAAATGCCCGGACCCAAGGGAATTATCACTCTAGCTAGTGATCCGGACATAGCACTCCACGCCGAGAACAAAACAGCCGCACTAGCCCTCGAGGCATTATCCGAAGCCCTTGTGGTGGAGGAGTTAACCGCGTTGCGCTCCATAGTTGACATGGACGACGTGATACTAGACAAAAGATCCAAGTCCACCTCCTTTAAAACGGCGGACGAAATAGTTAAATTCCAAGTCCATCCAACGACCCTACAAAAACAACATCCATTGGGGTACAGTTAGACCCTGCTGTAGAGGCCGCACTACGGGAGTTTCTATGCGAGAATTGGGATATATTCGCCTGGCATCCTTCAGACATGCCAGGAATCCCATGCAGGTTGGCCGAGCATAGCCTTAATATTCTAAAAGGATTCAAGCCGGTCAAGCAGACTCTTCGGCGTTTCTCTGAACCTAAGCGACAAGCCATGGGAGAGGAGGTGGCCAAGCTACTGGAAGCCGATGATGGTGATGGTACCAAAGAAGGACAAATCTTGGCGCCTATGTGTCGACTTCAAAGACCTTAACAAGGCTTGCCCAAAGGATCCCTTCCCACTCCCTCACATTGATCAAATCATCGACGCTACCACAGGACACGAATCATTGTATTTCCTCGATGCATACTCCGGTTACCACCAGATTAAGATGGCGGAGTCTGATCAAGCCGCAACGGCATTTATAACACCACACGGCCCCTTCTGCTTTAACACAATGACCTTTGGGCTCAAAAACGTCGGCGCAACATATCAGCGCATGATCCAGACATGTCTGGAAAAGCAGATCGGTAAGACTATGGAGGCATATGTAGACGATGTGGTCATTAAAACCAGACACATTGACTCTTTAATAGACGACTTGAGGCCCACGTTCACCAATCTCCGAACATATGACATTAAGCTCAATCCGGAAAAATGTGTTTTCGGCGTTCCCGCCGGAAAGCTCCTAGGCTTCTGCTACCTCTTGAGCATTGCGTTGGATTTCCCCGAAGAGGAGAGGATGAGGCAGCAAAGTAGCATAAGTATTTCCCTCAGTTTTGGAGAACCAAGGTATCAATCCAGTAGGACGCTATGCTCGAGTCCCTCATACCTACGCAAAAACAATAGCTCAATGCAACCAACGCGCTTAGGGGTTGTCAATCCCTTCACGGTCACTTACGAAAGTGAGATCTGATAGAGATGATGAATAATATTTTTGATATTTTTGGTATAGAGATGCAAAGTAAAAAGTAAAAGGCAAAGTAATAAGCAAAGCAATAATAAAGTGATGGAGATTGATATGATGTGAAAGAGACCTGGGGGCCATAGGTTTCACTAGTGGCTTCTCTCAAGAGCATAAGTATTCTACAGTGGGTGAACAAATTACTGTTGAGCAATTGACAGAATTGAGCATAGTTATGAGAATATCTAGGTATGATCATGTATATAGGCATCACGCCCGAGACAAGTAGACTGACTCCTGCCTGCATCTACTACTATTACTCCACTCATCGACCGCTATCCAGCATGCATCTAGAGTATTAAGTTAAAAATAGAGTAACGCCTTAAGCAAGATGACATGATGTAGAGGGATAGTTTCATGCAATATGATAAAAACCCCATCTTGTTATTCTCGATGGCAACGATACAATATGTGCCTTGCTGCCCCTTCTGTCACTGGGAAAGGACACCGCAAGATCGAACCCAAAGCTAAGCACTTCTCCCATGGCAAGAACAACCAATCTAGTAGGACAAACCAAACTGATAATTCGAAGAGACTTGCGAAGATAACCAATCATACATAAAAGAATTCAGAGAAGATTCAAATATTATTCATAGATAGACTTGATCGTAAACCCACAATTCATCTCAACAAACACACCACAAAAAGAAGATTACATCGAATGGATCTCCACGAGAGAGGGGAAGAACATTGTATTGAGATCCAAAAAGAGAGAAGAAGCCATCTAGCTACTAACTATGGACCCATAGGTCTGAAGTAAACTAGTCACACTTCATCGGAGGGGCTTGGATGATGATGTAGAAGCCATCTGTGATCGATGCCCCCTCCGGTGGAGCTCCGGAACAGGCCCCAAGATGGGATTTCGTGGATACAGAAAGTTGCGGCGGTGGAATTAGGTTTTTGGCTCCGTATCTGATCATTTGGGGGTACGTGGATATATATAGGAGGAAGAAGTATGTCAGTGGAGCAACAGGGGCCCACGAGGCAGGGGGGCGCGCCCTAGGGGGGGGCGCCCTCCACCCTCATGACCACCTCGTGGCTTTCTTGACGGAGGGTCCTAGTCTCCCGGATCTTATCTGATGAGAAAATCACGTTTTCGAAGGTTTCATTCCGTTTGGACTCCGTTTGATATTCCTTTTCTTCGAAACCCTAAAACAGGCAAAAAACATCAATTCTGGGTTGGGCCTCCGGTTAATAAGTTAGTACCAAAATAATATAAAAGTGGATAATAAAGCCCAATAATGTTCAAAATAGTAGATAATATAGCATGGAGCAATCAAAAAATATAGATACGTTGGAGACGTATCAAGCATCCCCAAGCTTAATTCCTGCTCGTCCTCGAGTAGGTAAATGATAAAAGCAGAATTTTTGATGCGGAGTGCTACTTGGCATAATTTCAATGTAAATCTTCTTAATTATGGTATGAATATTCAGATTCAAAAGATTCAAGACAAAAGTTCATGTTGACATAAAAATAATAATACTTGAAGCATACTAGCAAAGCAATTATGTCTTCTAAAAATAACATGGCCAAAGAAAGCTATCCCTACAAAATCATATAGTCTGGCTATGCTCTATCTTCACCTCAAAAAGTATTTAAATCATGCACAACCCCGATCAGAAGCCAAGCAATTGTTTCATACTTTTGACATTTTCAAAACTTTTTCGATCTTCACGCAATACATGAGCGTGAGCCATGGATATAGCACTATATGTGGAATAGAATGGTGGTTGTGGAGAAGACAAAAAGAGGTGAAGATAGTCTCACATCAACTAGGTGTATCAACGGGCTATGGAGATGCCCATCAATAGATATCAATGTGAGTGAGTAGGGATTGCCATGCAACGGATGCACTAGAGCAATAAGTATATGAAATCTCAACAAAAGAAACTAAGTGGGTGTGCATCCAAGTCGCTTGCTCACGAAGACCTAGGGCATTGAGGAAGCCCATCATTGGAATATACAAGCCAGGTTCTATAATGAAAAATTCCCACTAGTATATGAAAGTGACAGAATGAGAGACTCTCTATCATGAAGATCATGGTGCTACTTTGAAGCACAAGTGTGGTAAAAGGATAGTAACATTGTCCCTTCTCTCTTTTTCTCTCTTTTTTGGGCCTTCTCTCTTTTTTATGGCCTCTTTTTTTCGTCCAGAGTCTCATCCCAACTTGTGGGGGAATCATAGTCTCCATCATCCTTTCCTCACTTGGGACAATGCTCTTAAAATGATGATCATCACACTTTTTACTTTTCTTACAACTCAACAATTACAACTCAATACTTAGTACAAAATATGACTCTATATGAATGCCTCCGGCGGTGTACCGGGATATGCAATGAATCAAGAGTGACATGTATGAAAGAATAATGAACGGTGGCTTTGCCACAAATACGATGTCAACTACATGATCATGCTAGCAATATGTCGATGATGGAGCATGTCATAATGAACGGAACGGTGGAAAGTTGCATGGCAATATATCTCGGAATGGCTATGGAAATGCCATGATAGGTAGGTATAGTGGCTGTTTTGAGGAAGGTATTTGGTGGGTGTATGATACCGGCGAAAAGTGCGCGGTATTAGAGAGGCTAGCAATGGTGGAAGAAAGGAAAGTGCGTATAATCCATGGACTCAACATTAGTTATAAAGAACTCATATACTTATTGCAAAAATCTAGAAGTTATCAAATCAAAGTATTACGCGCATTCTCCTAGGGGGATAGATTGGTAGGAAAAGACCATCGCTCGTCCCCGACCGCCACTCATAAGGAAGACAATCAATAAATAAATCATGCTCCGACTTAATCACATAACGGTGGAACAAGGAGTGGCAAGAGCCTAAGCTTGGGGATGCCCATAGCACACCGAAAATAAATCTTGCTGGACGTGAGGAATTTATCTATTAACCATCTGCAAACATAATTAACTAAATAGCACTCTCCAAATAAAAATGACAGCAGTTCTCGTGAGCGCTAAAGTTTCTGTTTTTTACAGCAAGTTCAACAAGACTTTCCCCAAGTCTTCCCAACGGTTCTACTTGTCACAAACACTAATTAAACACAAAAAACACAAACAAAACAGAGGCTAGATAATTTGTTTATTACTAAACTGGAGCAAAAAGCAAGGAGTAAAAATAAAATTGGGTTACCTCCCAACAAGCGCTATCGTTTAACGCCCCTAGCTAGGCATAACAAGCAAGAATAGATCTAGGTATTGCCATAATAGTAAGAAATATTATTCAAACTCATTTCATATTCTCTATGTTCGGCAGCAAGTTTCTTTGAGGCAAGCAAAAGTAATAAAAAGGGCTAAATTTAATGGGACAAAAGTCCCCAAGATCAACCTTGGGAGGTATAGGTTCCTCCTTTGGTCCTTCATAATGCACAACCAATTCATAATTATAAGCATTCTTTTGACAGAACTTTGTGAGCCTATATTCAAGAGAATATCCTAGTTCATTATTCCGAATAGCCAAATCATCATTAAGTTCAGAAATTCTATCAACTAAAACATTGGTAGGAACCCTTTTTCTAAGATTTTCATTGAAAGCAACATAGTCTAGAGATTGAAAACGCATTATTTCTTCTTGATCAAAGAGGATAGCCTCTATGGGAGGACGGCAAGCATCCACCCTATAATGCGCAAAGATTTCTTTGGCTTCTTTTATTATGAATCTAAACTCATGAGCCAAAAAGATAGTAGCGACACACTTAACAGAAGAATGCTCAATATTAGAAAATTCCAGAAAAATACTTTGTATGGAAGGATGCATGTGCATGAATTGTCTTTCAAGTTCAACTAAAAGCATGACAATAGCGTCCGCAAGACTACTAGTTCTGTGAAGGATCGAACTACCCATAGAAGGTAAAGCACCGGCACAAGTAAAGAAATCTTGAATAACTCCTTTTCCAATAATATTACCACTACCGACATGGAATTTTTTTGTATGAAAGATGGTAGGTTCTTTAGCAGGAGCATCATAATTTTTCATGATATTATTATTGTCCATATCGACAATAATTTATCCAATTTCAGACATAGAGGCAGAAGGTAAAGGACTTGACATAAAGACAAGCTAGCAAACTAACACACAAGCAAACAAAAAGCAAACGGGCAAAAGAGGCAAATAGAGAGGGAGGATAGAGAGAGAGAGGGCGAATAAAAAGGCAAGGGTGAATTGGGGGGAGAGGAAAACGAGAGGCAAATGGAAAATAATTTAATGCGGGAGATAGGGATTGTGATGGGTACTTGGTATGTTGACTTTTGTGCAGACTCCCCGGCAACGGTGCCAGAAATTCTTCTTGCTACCTCTTGAGCACCGCGTTGGATTTCCCCGAAGAGGAGAGGATGATGCAGCAAAGTAGCATAAGTATTTCCCTAAGTTTTTGAGAACAAAAGTATCAATCCAGTAGGAGGCTACGCTCGAGTCCCTCGTACCTACACAAAAACAATAGCTCAACGCAACCAACACGCTTAGGGGTTGTCAATCCCTTCATGGTCACTTACGAAAATGAGATCTGATAGAGATGATAAATAATATCTTTGGTATTTTTGGTATAGAGATGCAAAGTAAAAAGTAAAAGGCAAAGTAATAAGCAAAGCAATAATAAAGTGATGGAGATTGATATGATGAGAAAGAGACCCGGAGGCCATAGGTTTCACTAGTGGCTTCTCTCAAGAGCATAAGTATTCTACGGTGGGTGAACAAATTACTGTTGAGCAATTGATAGAATTGAGCATAGTTATGAGAATATCTAGGTATGATCATGTATATAGGCATCACGTTTGAGACAAGTAGACTGACTCCTGCCTGCATCTACTATTATTACTCCACTCATCGACCGCTATCCAGCATGCATCTAGAGTATTAAGTTAAAAACAGAGTAACGCCTTAAGCAAGATGACATGATGTAGACGGATAGTTTCATGCAATATGATAAAAAACCCATCTTGTTATCCTCGATGGCAACGACACAAAACGTGCCTTGCTACCCCTTCTATCACTGGGAAAGGACAGCGCAAGATCGAACCCAAAGCTAAGCACTTCTCCCATAGCAAGAACAACCAATCTAGTAGGCCAAACCAAACTGACAATTTGAAGAGACTTGCAAAGATAACCAATCATACATAAAAGAATTCAGAGAAGATTCAAATATTATTCGTAGATAGACTTGATCATCAACCCACAATTCATCGGTCTCAGCAAACACACCACAAAAAGAAGATTACATCGAATAGATCTCCACGAGAGAGGGGGAGAACATTGTATTGAGATCCAAAAAGAGAGAAGAAGCCATCTAGCTCCTATCTATGGACCCATAGGTCTGAAGTAAACTACTCAGACTTCATTGGAGGGGCTTGGATGATGATGTAGAAGCCCTCCGTGATCGATGCCCCCTCCTGGGAGCTCCGGAACAGGCCCCAAGATGGGATCTCGTGGATACAGGAAGTTGCGGCGGTGGAATTAGGTTTTCGGCTCCGTATCTGATCGTTTGGGGTTACGTATATATATAGGAGGAAGAAGTACGTCAGTGGAGCAACAGGGGGCCCACAAGGCAGGGGGCGCGCCCTAGGGGTGCGCCCTCCACCCTCGTGACCGCCTCATGGCTTTCTTGACGGAGGGTCGAAGTCTCCTGGATCTTATCTAATGAGAAAATCACGTTTCCGAAGGTTTCATTCCGTTTGGACTCCGTTCGATATTCCTTTTCTTCGAAACCCTAAAACAGGCAAAAACAGCAATTCTGGGCTGGGCCTCCGGTTAATAGGTTAGTCCCAAAAATAATATAAAAGTGGATAATAAAGCCCAATAATGTTCAAAACTGTAGATAATATTGCATGGAGCAATCAAAAATTATAGATACGTTAGAGACATATCAGCTTCATCGTCTCCAGTAGAGGAATTCAAGCAAATCCGGCTAAAGTCCAAGCTCTGTCACAATTGGCTATCCCAACCGACCTTAAGCAAACCCAGAAATTGACTGGATGTGTGGCGGCTTTAAGCCGCTTTATCTCCCGATTAGGAGAAAGGGCACCTGCCCTTTATCGCCTTCTTCGGCGCACCGAACGCTTCGAGTTGACGGACGCAGCCATCGCCGGACTGGAAGAAATCAAAGCCATCCTGGCCGCTAACCCAATCCTGGCTGCGCCAACCATTGGCAAACCAATGCTATTATACATAGAGGCAACTCACCAAGTTGTAAGCGCAGTGCTCGTCGTCGAACGAGAGATGGACGGATATAAATTCTCGCTTCAAAAGCCGGTATATTATGTATCCACCATCCTCACTACATGCAAATCACGGTACCCATATTACCAAAAGATAGCATACGCGGTATTTATGGCATCCCGGAAATTACGACACTACTTTCAAGAGTGTTCGATCACGGTGGCATCCGAAGTACCACTCAATGACATAATAAACAATCGTGATGCCACGGGCCGGATTGCCAAATGGGCCATCGAGCTCCTCCCATTCGACATAACATATAAGCCACGACGAGCCATTAAGTCGCAAGTATTGGCCGATTTCATAGCCGAATGGACAGAAGCCGAACTCCCTAAAGAGTACGGCGCATACTCCAATTGGATCATGCACTTCGACGACTCTAAAATGCTGGCTGATCTAGGGGCTGGCATCGTCCTGACGTCCCCAACTGGAGACACGGTGCAATACGTGCTCCAAATACTATATATGGATTCCAATAATTTAGCCGAATACGAGGCCCTATTACACGGCCTCCGGATGGCAGTCTCCATGGGCATCCAACACCTAGAGGTGCATGGGGACTCGAACCTCGCAATATCCCAAATAAATGGAGACTTTGATGCCAAGGATCCTAAAATGGCAGCATATCGCAACGCCGTCCTCAAAATGTCAGGCCGGTTCGAGGGACTGGAATTCCACCATGTGGCTCGGGAAAACAACCAGGCAGCGGACATCTTAGCATGTATCGACGCTAAAAGCGACTCTGTCCCACCAAATATCTTCCTGGAAAGACTGTTTAAACCATCCGTGGTATGGGAAGGGGACACCGGCAAAAATAGTCCGGACCCGGCCACAACCCCAGATACCGAATACTCTGACACAGTCGGAGGCTCTGCCACCGAAATAACACCTTCAGCCCATGTGAGAATGGCCGTCATCGCCCCGTGGACAGAACCATTCCTGTCCCACCTAACTAGACAGGAATTACGAGGACCAAAATGAGGCTCGTTGCATAGTGCGGCGATCTAAAGCCTACAAGGTCCATGAGGGAGAGCTTTATAAGAAAAGCACAACCGGAGTTCTTCAAAGGTGCATCTCCGAAGAGGAAGGGCAGAAGCTTTTGGAAGAAATCCATGCCGGACTCGACGGCCACCACGCAGCAGCCCGAGCCCTTGTAAGTAAGGCCTTCCATACAGGTTTTTATTGGTCGACGGCCCGGGCAGATGCACAACATCTGGTTCAACATTGTGTTGGTTGCCAGCTTTTTGCAAACCAAAGCCACATGCCACCTACCGCCCTCCAAACAATCCCCATTACTTGGCCCTTTGCGGTCTGGGGGCTCGATATGGTCGGACCCCTCAAAGGGGGAACCCATAAGAGAAAATACTTACTGGTCATGGTGGATAAATTCACCAAATGGATAGAAGCCAAACCTGTCAAAACTGCTGAATCCGGACCGGTGATAGATAGACTTCATATCTGGGGTTGTACACCGTTATGGCGTCCCCCACAGCATCATCACCAACAATGGCACAAACTTTACAGCCGACGAGGTGAAACTTTGGTGCAGCAACATGGGCATCAAGCTCGATTTTTTCTTCTATCTATCATCCGCAAACTAACGGTCAAGTCGAACGAGCGAATGGTCTTATCATGAGTGGTATTAAACCCAGATTATTCCAGTCCTTAAAGGAATCAGACACCCATTGGGTAGAGGAGCTCGACTCCGTTCTATGGGGGCTGGGGACCATGCTGAATCGCACTACCGGATACACACCTTTTTTATGGTGTATGGCACTGAGGCGGTGCTGCCTTGCAACATAATTCATGACTCACCTCAAGTGTGCATGTACGAAGAAAGAGAGGCCGAGCTCGATTGGCAGGACAGTTTGGATACCCTGGAGCAGGAGCGCGACGTGGCAAAAGCCTGTTGCGCATTCTATCAACAACAGTCTCGAAGGTATCAAAGTAGAGAAGTGCGGGCCAAAACCTATAATGTTGGTGAACTAGTTCTGCGCCTACCGGAGAAGGAAAAGAACAAGCTCAAGACCAAATGGGAAGGTCCCTTCATTATCGACCAGGTTCTGACCGGTGGAGCATACCGTCTGCAGGATGCATCAAATAATCGACTAGAGCCAAACCCATGGAACGCAGCCAGACTCCGCAGATTCTACGCCTAGCGCCGGACTCTATGTTCGTCTCCTTACCTCCATGAATTTTTTGCGCATCTGTTTTTTCTCTCTTTCTTTGTCTGTTTTCTCTTTAAAGCCCTAAAGGGCTAAACCTGTGTCTTGGTTACACAATCTTGACGCGCTAAACGCGCTCAATATACCTGGGGGCTTCCTATACATAAGCTCAATCTAATTATTTTTCCGGGGTTCATGACGCGCACATGTGTTATTCTTCCGCATGTACCTTTTTTCGCCATTATATGCATCGATATGACTTAAGTTTTGGCCAAGCTGGGTTGACTGGCTCTTGTGTTTATGCCCTACATTCCCGTTAATTTGGCTAGGGCATAAGGGGAGCACCTCTGTGATTGTTACTGTCGGGTCCGCCGGATGTGTACCTCACACTGGGTGAAGCTGAAAGCTAGCTTTCTTAAGGGAATATTCGATCGGTGAATAAAAGATGACTTTCATTTAAATTACTACATGCCCCCAGATGTTTTTAGCCTGTGTCTCGCAGTTCGTACATGCGCTTTATGGCATGCGTACCCAGGGAAAGGAACCCTTAACGGAACTATTCTCCCTGGAATATGTTTCTTACTATCCATGTAATATAACATAGCTAGTTGGGTACTTGTCTGTTCAAGCACTTATGACCCCTACGCCTGTTTTCCATGCATACCCAGGTTTTTATATAACCGAGTGGGTATTCGGATACACTCCAGACTATCGGGTCCAGAGGTCGAAGCGAAAAGGTCCGCCATGACAAATGATTTACAATCCGGCTAGGGACATTACATATGTCACTTGAAGTACACAGTCACAAAGACTGATTAAATTCTTCTTCTATACCATCCAACTGGCTGTCTAGCCTACAATCCTGTTGGGAATACTTTGCGACTAATTCTACTTGATCATACACTAAACTGGCGGGGATCTCTTTCCCATCGGGCCCCACAGGACCGACCTCGGCCATGTGGTTAGGGTCAGCCTTGGTATATCGTGTCTTCATCATAGCCCAGGCTTCCCGTGCGCCTTGCCGGCAGGCTGACATCTTCCATAATCGTAAGCGCCGCCACGCTCCCATAAGCTTCTCTATAAGCTCCCCCATTCCTCCGGGCGGGGATGCGGATGGCCACAAGGCTTGGGCAATACTCTGCATCACCTGCCGAACTTGTTCATGCAGTTGTGAGAGCTCTGGCAGAAGATCACCCGAGGACCCGGGCATCTCCTCCGCGGGACGACCCGTGAGCATACCTGCAGACATAACGCTGTTAGCAGGCTTCTTCGCCGAACTCCTTTAAAAAGTTCGTTCAAGCACTTACTAAAAATGCCGCGCTGAAGCCGTTTATTCTCCTTCACGGAGTCCGCAAGCTGGGCCAGGACATCCTTCAGTTCCACGCCCAGCCGGATATTGGCATCTTGCAGATCATTTTTCTCCTGCCTGACTCGCGTTAGTACGCGCTCGCCAGCATTTCACTTTCGATCATCACGTGCCGTATCCGCCTCCACGGCCTCCGGATTCACTCTGGGGCCACCTGTTACATCTATTGTTAGGTGTGCATATATGTCGCATACTACCTGGTACTGATATTCTTTGCAATAGACAAAAGAGTTACCAGGGGGACCTTTTTTGGACTCCTTCAATGCGGCAACAGCGGCTTCCAGCTGGGCCTTGCACTCTTCCAGCTCTTGAGACAGTTGGGTATTCTTCTCCGTAAGAACCTGCACAAATAATGATCCTTAAATCTGTTGCGTCAACTATTTCAAGTCTCAAGGGCTACTGATACAAATAATTGTCAGATTTGCTTACCCGTACATCCCTTACATACTGGTCCCTGGCTCTGGCTAGAACATTTTGAGTAGCACGGAGGTATGCGTCTCCAGAATTGAAAGCATCAAATGCCTCTGGTGAGAAGCAAGCGTCACGGAGTACGGGCCGGCGACGCCTATGATTCATGGTGCTCTCCACTTCTGAATTTGTAGCGGACAGTCTATCCGCATCCTCTATAGGAGGAGTATCCGGCGTCCGTCCCATGTCAGCTTCCGCCTCTATGTCCGGCCCTGGAGCCCGACTGGTGGAAGCATGATCGGCAGCTTCTCCGAACATATTCCGGCGAGTGTTTTTTCTATTAAAGGAACATGGACGTCATTACATTTTGAGAAAGAAGACAACCATGGAGCGGGGTTTTTTGTCATACCTTTGCGTCGGCGTCTTCGTCCTGACCGCCTTCCGTTTTGGCCTACCCGGCCTCGGTGCCTCTTGTTGGCGAGTTGCTGCGGGTTCGGCACGGCATCCTGAATGCCTTCCCTGTAAAACACCATATGTATATGGTAGGTGAACTGTCTAAAAGGGGATCCTAGTTTTTGGAGTTGGGATTTTGGTTTTTCTTACGTGCGACACAGGGAGCAGTCCGGGATAGTCGGCCGTAATTTCCACCATGGTGTCATCACAGCTCAATTGATAGAACTACCTGTCTATCAGCTCCACGAATATGCCCGGATCTTCTTCGAGTCCGGGACCGAAGGCCCGGTCCGGGTCCTATGGTTGTGGAGATGGGATGTTGACCTCCCTTACAGCTTTTCGCAGTTCCTGCCGTAAAATGGCAAGGTGAGTACCTACGAGAAAGAATGCAGGAAGAATGGGAGTAAGGAGATATAACTCACCCAACTTGGAGGGTTGTACATGGAGAATCCATCCTGTGGCTTGATGCGGATGAACTCCTCTTCCTCTCCATTGACCAACTCGGACAGAATTTTTGCTAAAGCAGCACCAGAGTTTGGTCCTTTACGCCCGCAACATGTGGCATCATCTTCCCCGTTAAAAAACCACAGGGGGTGCCCTCGATATTGAAGTGGTTGCATTCCCCGCATTATGCATATTGACATAACCTCGATTACTGTCAATCATGATTGAGCCAGCGCTTTAATCCGGTTCATCAGGTAAAGAACTTCTCCGTTGTCTTCCTCCTGGGGGCTCCATGGGCGCCAGCTTCGGCATTTCTTCGGAGGAGCATTGTTGAACTTAGGAAGACACCGCCGAACAGGGTTCGGAAGGGGGGCGTCCTCCATATGAAAGCATTCCGAAGGCCAGTCTTCATACATCTTCTTCGGAGTACCGGACAGGTATCCGGTTTCGGCGATGCGCCATATTTTGGCTCCACACACTTGATAAAGTGACCCCTTCTGTGTGCGGGGGACGAGGCAAAATAACCTTTTCCACAGCTCGAAATGAGCCTCGCAGCCCAGGAATAATTCGCAAAGGGCAACGTAGCCGGCGATGTGTAATATGGAAGCAGGGGTGAAATTATGCAGTTGGAGGCTGTAAAACTCCAGGAGCCCGCGTAGGAATAGATGAATTGGAAATGTGAGTCCCCTTAATAAGTAAGGAACAAGGCACACCCGCTCCCCCATTGAGGGGCTGGGGAAGCTCTCCACTTGTTCCCCGCCATTGTAGGTGGCGAGCTCGGCTCAGACGAGAACCATATATGCTGGAGGGAGAAATCCCTGAGTCTGCAGTTCGACTAATTGACTGTGTGGGACGGAACACCTCTCCCAATCACCGGGCTTAGGGATACGGGGGCGAGAGGAGGAGCTGCAGTGGTCGGCCATGTTGGAGTGGATTTTTCCGAAGCACGCTCCGATGGATTCTCGCTGTGGGAGGATGGTATGGATTGGATCTAAGAATCCCCATCCCTTTAATAGACAATTTATTTATCTGGCTAGGGGGGTGAATGAAAATTGTCCTGGCTCCTCGTATACATTTGACGTGTCGAAGATAGCCCTTATTGGGCACAGAAGCCAAGAAGTCCAACATTTATGGGGCCAGACACTACTTGACGAACATTCAAAATTTGGAGAAGAACCCGCCTTGCAATGCCGAAGACAACACTGCACGCCGGACTCATCGTCATTGAAGCTTGGTTCAGGGGCTACTGAGGGAGTCCTGGATTAGGGGGTCTCTGGACAGCCGGACTATATCCTTTGGCCGGACTGTTGGACTATGAAGATACAAGATTGAAGACTTCGTCCCGTGTCCGGATGGGACTCTACTTAGCATGTAAGGAAAGCTAGGCAATATGGATATGTATATCTCCTCCTTTGTAACCGACCTTGTGTAACCCTAGCCCCCTCCGGTGTTTATATAAACCGGAGGGTTTTAGTCCGTAGGAGAATAGACATTCATACCATAGGCTAGCTTCCAGGGTTTAGCCTCTCTGATCTCATGGTAGATCTACTCTTGTAATACTCATATCATCAAGAACAATCAAGCAGGACGTAGGGTTTTACCTCCATCAAGAGGGCCCGAACCTGGGTAAACATCGTGTCCCCTGCCTCCTGTTACCATCCTCCTTAGACGCACAGTTCAGGACCCCCTACCCGAGATCCGCCGGTTTTGACATCGACATTACCCGTTATGAATTATCTTATCACACAACTATCTGTTATCGATAATTTCAGTGCTTGTAGAGAATACCTTGCTGGAAACTGCTTGTCATTTCCTTCTACTCCTCATTGGGTTCGACACTCTTACTTATCGAAAGGACTATGATAGATCCCCTATACTTGTGGGTCATCAAGACTCTTTTCTGGTGTTGTTGGCGAGGAGTGAAGCGCCTTTGGTAAGGAAACATTTATATAGTGTGCTAAAATTTACTGTCACTTGTTACTATGGAGAATAATCCTCTGAGGGGTTTGTTTGGGGTATCTTCACCCCCTACTGGAAGATCAAAGAGTTGCCCCTCAACCTACTACATCTACTGAAAATATTTATTATGAAATTCCTTCGGGTATGATAGAGAAACTGCTAGCTAATCCTTATACAGGATATGGAACATTACATCTTGATATGCATCTAATCTATGTGGATGAAGTTTGTGGATTATTTAAGCTTGCAGGTTTGCCCGAGGATGAGGTAAAGAATAAGGTCTTCCCTTTATCTTTGAAGGAGAAGTCATTGACATGGTATAGGCTATGTGATGATATTGGGACTTGGAACTACAATCGATTGAAATAGGGATTTCATCAGAAGTTTTATCCTATGCATCTGGTTTATCGTGATCGGAATTACATATGTAATTTTTGTCCTCTTGAAGGAGCAAGTATCTATCAAGCTTGGGGGCGGCTTAAGTCAATGTTATATTCATGCCCCAATCATGATCTCTCAAGAGAACTTATTATTCATAATTTTTATGCTTGGCTTTCTCATCATGATCAATCCATGCTCGATACTTCTTGTACTGGTACTTTTATGAAGAAGACTATTGAATTCAAATAGGATTTATTGGAAAGAATTAAACACAACTCTGAAGATTGGGAAATCGACGAAGGTAAGGAGTCAGGTATAAACCTTAAGTTTGATTGTGTTAAGTCTTTTATGGATACCGATGCCTTTCGTGAATTTAGTACTAAGTATGGACTTGACTCTGAGATAGTAGCTTCTTTTTGTGAATCATTTGCTACTCAAGCTGTTCTCCCTAAGGAGAAGTGGTTTAAATATCATCCTCCCATTGAAGTGAAAGTAGTAGAACCTATTAAAGTGGAAGAAGAAACTATCACTTATAATGTTGATCCTGTTGTTCCTACTGCTTACATTGAGAAACAATCTTTTCTGATTAAGATAAAGGATCATGCGGAAGCTTCAACTATGGTTCTTAAAAGTTATACTAGAACATCCACACCCCCTGAACAAATTAAATTTGAACCTAGTATTGCTATGGTTAAAGATCTCTTGGTTGATAATATTGATGGGCATGTTATTTATTTATGCGATGAAGCTGCTAGAATTGCCAAACCCGATGATAAAGATAAGCATAGACATGTTGTTGGCATGCCCGTTTGTTTCTGTTAAAATAGGAGATCATTGTTATCATGGCCTATGTGATATACATGCTAGTGTGAGTGCAATTCCTTTTACTTTATATCAAGAAATTATGTATGATATTGCACCTGCTGAGATAGAAGATATCGATGTTACTATTAAGCTTGCCAATACAGATACTATATCACCAATTGGGATTGTTAGACATATTCAAGTCTTGTGCGGGAAAAAATATCCTACTGATTTTCTAGTTCTTCGTTCCCCACAAGATGACTTTTGTCCCATTATATTTGGTAGACCTTTCTTGAACACTGTTAATGCTAAGATAGACTATGAGAAAGAAATTGTTACTGTAAGTTTTGCGGATGTGTCTCATAATTTTAATTTCTCTAAATTTCGTAGACAACCCCATGATAAAGAATTTCCTAGTAAGGATGAAATTATTGGTCTTGCTTCTATTGTGTCGCAGGCTTTCCGCGGCCACCTATGGGACCGGGTGGCCCCTTGTTGGTTCGGCGGGGGGACGGCGTGTTGCACAAAGAGCAGACCAGCGTACGGCAGCGCGACAGAGAGCACACAAGCGATTTACCCAGGTTCGGGCCACCGCGAGGCGTATGACCCTACTCCTTCTTTAGTGGATTGATGGTGGAATGAATGTGGTGGTGCGTAGTCCACTTGCCTGGCAAGGTTTGCCTCGGGGGTGCAGTGACTACGCGCATGTGATGGTTTGGGTTTGTCAACTTTCCAATAGTCTAACCCCTCCTATGAGTGCCATGGGCTCCTTTCATAGATTAAGGGGACACCACAGTGGCAAAGTGGTCATTATCCACTGATATGATAGCGAACTGTGCTATCATACCTAACTCTGCGGCCTGACAGGGTGCATTAAATGCGCCGCTGAGTGTCACATCCGTGGTCGCCCGACAAGCCTTGTTGGGCTATCTTGCCAGCTCTACGCCTGCTCTCTTGACACGTCGCAGGACGGGTGTCATCTGTAGGCTTCTTTTGCAGGAATTGGCTACCATGTGGTGAACGGCTGCCACTTAATCATCTTGTGGTGTGACACTGCACTGATTGACGATGTGAGTCGGGCTTGAGTGGTTGGTGGGGTGGTTCTGCCCCTGAGAGCCCCTGCAGGCTCTACCGAGGAGCCTCGGTTGCTTACTTCTAGTGGTGGCCTTGCCCCATGCCGGGCTCGCCTGCCCGGCAAGGGAGGCCCTTCTCTTGATGATATCTTGCTCCTTAGGCTCGATCTTGGTCCCTCTGAGGTGCATGTTGGTTCTTCAAATCTCTGACTTAATATGGTGCTTCAATCTTGATCTTGTGTCTGTGCACGGTTGGTCAATAGACCCAGGATTTGTTGCACCGACAGAAGCCCCCGGGCCTGCCCCGAATGCGCTGCTGAGCGTCATCAGGGTACGTCCTAATAAGTGCACATGCAATGTTGCTTAAGGGGTTGGCCCCTTAAGTTTTCCTTTGATGCTTTATCAGCCTTGATTCCAGGCTAGTTTCTGGCTTCCCCGCGCGTTGTGCACGGCATCACGGAAAAACTTGCATCATAGCCCGCGGATTCTCCTCGCACCAAGATCATGGGGGGAAATCGGCTACCCCACTTGCCCCCATCCCGCACGCACCTCGCCACGTGTCCCGCATGCATTGGGCATGGTAGGTGGTGGATGCGAAGGGCACGGGGAGGAGTGCCATGCTAGAAAATCAAACGTCGTGGGTTGGAGTAGAGGGTTGGCCTTGATTCCTAAAGCTACTGAGGGTGTAAAAAGGGACGTATTGGAGGAGCGGGGCGGCCATCGTTACCATGAGAGGCCAGCCCCCTGCTTCGTCCCCTCTATAAAAAGAGGCAAAGGCAGTACCCTTCTGCACATACCTCTCCTTCTTCTCCGCAATTCTTCCTAGTCATGGTGAGAGGACGAGGGCACAGTAGTCTCTTGACAGCGGCGACGAGGGATTCCAATCAGTAGTGTATCCCGCCTCCTCCAGATCCTAAGGCAACAGAGCCCACTGCGAGAGGAGGGAGGAGGGGGCGCGGCTGAGGCCACCGTGGTGCTCGAGGAGGAGGAGGACGAGGAAGCTCCTCGTTTGTGCCACCACCGGTGTCTCTTCCTCTCATGGAAGGTGTAACACCCCAGATGTAACTTGCCATATTTGTACTCCGACTCTTGCCATTTTCGGCTTTAAGTTATGAGATTCCCGTCGTGGTTGGGTTTTGTCTTCGTTTTGCATTTTGTTCATGTCATGCATTCCATATCATGTCATGATGTGCATCGCATTTGCATACGTGTTCGTGTCATGCATCCGAGCATTTTCCCCGTTGTCTGTTTTGCATTCCGACACTCCTATGTCCTCCGGCGCCCCCTTTTGTCACTTTTCATGTGCGGGTGCTAAAAATTCTCGGAATGGACCGAGATTTGCCAAGTGTCCTTGGTACACCACCGGTAGACCTCCTATCAAATTTCGTGTCATTTGGAGTCCGTTTGATACTCCAACGGTCAATTGGGGAACCGCAAAGGCCTCGTGTGTGTTGCAGCCCAAAACCCCTCCAAAACGGCCCAATAACACATCCAAACCTCTTCCATGTCCTCCGCCGTCAGATCACGATCGCGTGGTAGAAAACTACACTCAATTTGGACACTCCTACCTCCTCCTACCTATAAATAGGTGCTCCCTTCGAATTTTTCGCGCAGGAAAACCCCAGCCCCGCTCCCTCTCCATCGCCGGACGTGTCAGCCGGCACCGGACACATCCACCGCCTCCGCCCGCAGCCAACCGGGGCACGCCACTTGTCCCTGGCCGCCGCTCCGCCGCCAGGCCCGCTCGGGCCCATCACCGGCCATCCCGGCACGGGTCTCGCGTGCCGCCACCTCCCGCGTCATCACCGCCCGCCGCCCGGCCAAGCTCGTCCCCGCCGCCCTGCTCCTCCGTGCCGCCCGCCGCCACCAGAGCTCGCCGGCGCCTGCCGACCGTGCCCACCGCGAGGCCCGCCGCCTCTTGTTGGCATGGATTGATCCTTAAATGAGAAAGTATCTCTCAAGGTTGGGGGAGGCTTAAGTCAATGTTATATTCATGCCCCAATCATGAGCTCTCAAGAGAACTTATTGTTCATAATTTTTATGCTTGGCTTTCTCATCATGATCAATCCATGCTTGATACTTCTTGTACTAGTTCTTTTATGAAGAAGACTATTGAATTCAAATAGGATTTATTGGAAAGAATTAAACACAACTCTGAAGATTGGGAAATCGACGAAGGTAAGGAGTCAGGTATAAACCTTAAGTTTGATTGTGTTAAGTCTTTTATGGATACCGATGCTTTTTGTGAATTTAGTACTAAGTATGGACTTGACTCTGAGATAGTAGCTTCTTTTAGTGAATCATTTGCTACTCAAGCTGTTCTCCCTAAGGAGATGTGGTTTAAATATCATCCTCCCATTGAAGTGAAAGTAGTAGAACCTATTAAAGTGGAAGAAGAAACTATCACTTATAATGTTGATCCTGTTGTTCCTACTGCTTACATTGAGAAACAATCTTTTCCGATTAAGATAAAGGATCATGCGGAAGCTTCAGCTATGGTTCATAAAAGTTATACTAGAACATCCACACCCCCTGAACAAATTAAATTTGAACCTAGTATTGCTATGGTTAAAGATCTCTTGGTTGATAATATTGATGGGCATGTTATTTATTTATGTGATGAAGCTGCTAGAATTGCCAAACCCGATGATAAAGATAAGCATAGACATGTTGTTGGCATGCCCGTTTGTTTCTGTTAAAATAGGAGATCATTGTTATCATGGCCTATGTGATATAAATGCTAGTGTGAGTGCAATTCCTTTTACTTTATATCAAGAAATTATGTATGATATTGCACCCGCTGAGATAGAAGATATCGATGTTACTATTAAGCTTGCCAATACAGATACTATATCACCAATTGGGATTGTTAGACATATTCAAGTCTTGTGCAGGAAAAAATATCCTACTGATTTTCTAGTTCTTCGTTCCCCACAAGATGACTTTTGTCCCATTATATTTGGTAGACCTTTCTTGAACACTGTTAATGCTAAGATAGACTATGAGAAAGAAATTGTTACTGTAAGTTTTGGGGATGTGTCTCATAATTTTAATTTCTCTAAATTTCGTAGACAACCCCATGATAAAGAATTTCCTAGTAAGGATGAAATTATTGGTCTTGCTTCTATTGTGTCACAGGCTTTCCGCGGCCACCTATGGGACCGGGTGGCCCCTTGTTGGTTCGGCTGGAGGACGGCGTGTTGCACAAAGAGCAGACCAGCGTACGGCAGCGCGACAGAGAGCACACAAGCGATTTAACCAGGTTCGGGCCACCGCGAGGCGTATGACCCTGCTCCTTCTTTAGTGGATTGATGGTGGAATGAATGTGGTGGTGCGTAGTCCACTTGCCTGGCAAGGTTTGCCTCGGGGGTGCAGTGACTACGCGCGTGTGGTGGTTTCGGTTTGTCAACTTTCCAACAGTCTAACCCCTCCTATGAGTGCCATGGGCTCCTTTCATAGATTAAGGGGACACCATAGTGGCAAAGTGGTCATTATCCACTGATATGATAGTGAACTGTGCTATCATACCTAACTCTGCGGCCTGAGAGGGTGCATTAAATGCGCCGCTGAGTGTCACATCCGTGGTCGCCCGGCAAGCCTTGTTGGGCTATCTTGCCTGCTCCACGCCTTCTCTCTTGACACGTCGCAGGACGGGTGTCATCTGTAGGCTTCTTTTGCAGGAATTGGCTACCATGTGGTGAACGACTTCCACTTAATCATCTTGTGGTGTGACACTGCACTGATTGACGATGTGAGTCGGGCTTGAGTGGTTGGTGGGGTGGTTCTGCCCCTGAGAGCCCCTGCAGGCTCTATCGGGGAGCCTCGGTTGCTTACTTCTAGTGGTGGCCTTGCCCCATGCCAGGCTCGCCTGCCCGGCAAGGGAGGCCCTTCTCTTGATGATATCTTGCTCCTTAGGCTCGATCTTAGTCCCTCTGATCTGCATGTTGGTTCTTCAAATCTCTGACTTAATATGGTGCTTCAATATTGATCTTGTGTCTGTGCACGGTTGGTCAATAGACCCAGGATTTGTTGCACCGACAGAAGCCCCCGGGCCTGCCCCGAATGCGCTGCTGAGCGTCGTCGGGGTACGTCCTAATATGTGCACATTCAAAGTTGCTGAAGGCGTTGGCCCCTTAAGTTTTCCTTTGCTGCTTTATCAGCCTTGATTCCGGGCTAGTTTCCGGCTTCCCCGCGCGTTGTGCACGGCATCATGGAAGAACTTGGATCATAGCCCGCGGATTCTCCTCGCACCAAGATCATGGGGGGAAAACGGCTACCCCACTCGCCCCCATCCCGCATGGACCTCGCCACGTGTCCCGCATGCATTGGGCGTGGTAGGTGGTGGATGCGGAGGGCACGGGGAGGAGTGCCATGGTAGAAAATCAAACGTCGAGGGTTGGAGTAGAGGGTTGGCCTTGATTCCCAAAGCTGTTGAGGGTGTAGAAAGGGACGTATTGGAGGAGCAGGGCGGCCATCGTTACCACGAGAGGCCAGCCCCCTGCTTCGTCCCCTCTATAAAAAGAGGCAAAGGCAGTACCCTTCTGCACATACCTCTCCTTCTTCCCTGCAATTCTTCCTAGTCATGGTGAGAGGACGAGGGCACAGTAGTCTCTTGACAGCGGCGACGAGGGCTTCCAATTGGTAGTGTATCCCGCCTCCTCCAAATCCTAAGGCGACAGAGCCCACTTCGAGAGGAGGGAGGAGGGGGCGCGTCCGAGGCCACCGTGGTGCTTGAGGAGAAGGAGGACGAGGAAGCTCCTCGTTTGTGCGACCACCGGTGTCTCTTCCTCTGATGGAAGTTGTAACGCCCCGGATGTAACTTGCCATATTTGTACTCTGACTCTTGCCATTTTCGGCTTTAAGTTATGAGATTCCCTTCGTGGTTGGGTTTTGTCTTCATTTTGCATTTTGTTCATGTCATGCATTCCATATCATGTCATGATGTGCATCGCATTTGCATACGTGTTCGTCTCATGCATCCGAGCATTTTCCCTGTTGTCTGTTTTGCATTCCGACACTCCTATGTCCTCCGACACCCCCTTTTGTCACTTTTCGTGTGCGGGTGGTAAACATTCTCGGAATGGACCGAGATTTGCCAAGTGTCCTTGGTACACCACCGGTAGACCTCCTATCAAATTTCGTGTCATTTGGAGTCCGTTTGATACTCCAACGGTCAATCGGGGAACCGCAAAGGCCTCATGTGTGTTGCAGCCCAAAACCCCTCCAAAACGGCCCAATAACCCATCCAAACCTCTTCCATGTCCTCCGCCGTCAGATTACGATCGCGTGGTAGAAAACTACACTCAATTTGGACACTCCTACCTCCTCCTACCTATAAATAGGTGCTCCCTTCGAATTTTTCGCGCAGGAAAACCCCAGCCCCGCTCCCTCTCCGCCGCCGGACGTGTCCGCCAGCGCCGGACACGTCCACCGCCTCTGCCCGCAGCCAACCAGGGCGCGCCACCTGTCCCTGGCCGCCGCCACGCCGCCAGGCCCGCTCGGGCCCATCGCCGGCCCTCCCGGCACGGGTCTCGCGTGCCGCCACCTCCCGCGTCATGCCCGCCTGCCGCCCGACCAAGCTCGTCCCCGCCGCCTTGCTCCTCCGCGCCACCCGCCGCCACCGGAGCCGGCCACGCCCGCCGCCACCACAGCTCGCCGGCGCCCGCTGCACGTGCCCACCGCGAGGCCCGCCGCCTCCACCTCGACGCCGCACCTTCAAGCCACTCCGGCGCCGTCCCCGTCCATCTCCGGTGAACCCTCCTCATCCACAAGCGCCGGCGACCATTGCGACCTCCATCTATGACGATCCTCGGACTCCGTGCCAGATCTGGATCTGACGAGGTTGACCCCGTTTTTTCGCCTAAGCCCCTGATATTTTTGCATTCTGCTGCTATGTTCATCATGCCATAACTTCTCATCCATAGCTCCGTTTCATGCGCATGATATATCGAAATGTTCATTAGGAGATGCTCTTCATTTAATTCCATTGTGGAATTCTTGTTTAAGTCCATATTGATGCCCAAATCACTGATGCAAGAGTGCTACAAAATGTTAGCTCCTGTTACTTATAAGTTTAGGGTGATTTGTCATTTTTGTCACATTTGTTGTGTGCTGCATATGGCATGAGTTCTACATCTGTTTTGATCTATGCCATGCCATCTTTACAGAGGTGCTTGCCATGTATCTTTGTGATCAATGTGGTGACTAGCACAAGCATGCAAAGTAGCCTTCGTAGTCATTGTCCTGCTGTTATTTTTATGCCATGTAACCATGATGCTACTGTGAGATATATGCTTTTTTGAGTTGCTTTAGTAAGGATGATTTGGACATATGGTTATGCTGTATCCATCCATGCCCCTGTTTGCAATTATGGAGTGCCCTAGCATGTCCTAATCTTTCTCTACTTTTTCTATAAAATGTTCCTTGCAGATTGTTTACATGTTAATCAATTTTGCCATGGTTGTTGTAGTTGATCCATGCATGCTATGCACTTTCTCTTGCCATGGTTAGCTTCACGAACAAGTCTTCTTGCTGACGCTATGCTTGTTTTGTCATGCAATGCCTTGTGATGAGTGTTTTGAGCTCGCAAACATGCCTTCATAACTCTGTTTATGCCATGCTCTGTTTTTCTGCTAAGTCTGAATCTGTTTATAAAACTTGATATGTTTTACATGGGTGCCATCATATTTTCTATGCCTTTTTGGCTCATGATCACTAAGGGACTTTTGTTCTAGGCTATGAGTAGATTCATGTGATGCCTTTGTTTTCTATGATATGTTCCTGTAGCTTGTTGTTTGATTGATCTAAACACGGCTTCCTGATGTTAATTCCTGGCATGTTGATATTTTCACTAAGTCTGTGAAGCTGATATCTTTTCCACTTTTGCCATGCTTGTTTGAACCTGCTTTGGTGTGATTTAGCCGTAGCTCAGTGTTCATATTTTGTCAAGCATCTTGAGTAGATCACTGCCATGTGCTTTGTTGCTATGTTGGAGTGCAGTAGGTTAGTTTCTTGGTGCATTCGAGATGGCATCGTGCTGTTAATTGTAGAATTGTGCCTTTCTTGTTTTGCTTGCCATTTGCAAACCGTGCATCTGATTCCGGTGATCTTTATATCGATTTCGACCAAAATCATCTCATCTTACCAGCGGCACACTTGGTTTGCCAAGTTGATGCCTGGTTCAATATTTCCCTTCTGAAGCACGCATATGCATTGCATATCACATCTCGCATATCATGCCATGATTTGTATCATGTTGCTTGCCATTGCATCGTGATTGATTGTGGGTCCTTTGCTTGTGTGCTTGCTTTGGCTACAGCCGGGAGACGAGTACGTGATCGAGGTACCCGTTGAGTACGCTAACGAGGATCAAGCTTTCGTTAACTCTGAGAACTTTGAAGGCAAGATGACCATACCCTCGAAATCACTTCTATCTTTGCTTGCTTAGTTGTTCACTCTTTTGCCATGCGGCGATACCTAGCACTTGCTTTATCATGCCTCCCATATTGCCATGTCAAGCCTCTAACCCACCTTTCCTAGCAAACCGTTGTTTGGCTATGTTACCGCTTTGCTGAGCCCCTCTTATAGTGTTGCTAGTTGTAGGTGAAGTTGGAGTTTGTTCCATGTTGGAACATGGATATTGTTGGGATATCATTGTTATATCTTGTTTACTTTAATGAATCTATATACTTGGTAAAGGGTGGAAGGCTCGGCCTTATGCCTGGTGTTTTGTTCCACTCTTGCCACCCTAGTTTCCGTCATACCGGTGTTATGTTCCTTGATTTTGTGTTCCTTACGCGGTTGGGTGTTATGGGAACCCCTTGAAAGTTCGCTTTGAATAAAACTCCTCTAGCAAGGCCCAACCTTGGTTTTACCATTTGCCTACCTACCACCATATACCTTCCCTTGGGTTCGGCAGACTCAAGGGTCATCTTTATTTTTAAACCCCCTCGGGCCAGTGCTCCTCTGAGTGTTGGTCTGAACCGAGCCTCCTGCGGGGCCACCTCGGGGAAACATGAGGTTTGGTTTTACTCGTAGCCTGTCTCATCCGGTGTTGCCCTGAGAACGAGATACGTGCGACTCCTATCGGGATTTATCGGCACACCGGGTGGCTTTGCTGGTCTTATTTTACCATTGTCGAAATGTCTTGTAACCGGGATTCCGAGACTGATCGGGTCTTCCTGGGAGAAGGAATATCCTTCGTTGACCATGAGAGCTTGTGATGGGCTAAGTTGGGAGACCCTTGCAGGGTTTTGAACTTTTGAAAGTCGTGCCCGCGGTTATGGGCAGATGGGGATTCGTTAATGTCCGGTTGTAGAGAACTCAACACTTAACTTAATTAAAATGAATCAACCGCGTGTGTAGCCGTGATGGTCTCTTTTCAGCGGAGTCCGAGAAGTGAACACAGTCTCGTGTTATGCTGGAACGTAAGTAGCGTCAGGATCACTTCTTGATCACTATTAGCTTCTCGAGCATTCTTTGCTTCTCTTCTCGCTCTCTTGTGCGTAAGTTAGCCACGATATATGCTTAGTGCTTTGCTGCAGCTCCACCTCCCTACCCTTTCCTACCCTTAAGCTTATATAGTCTTGATCTCGCGAGTGTGAGATTGCTGAGTCCCTGTGACTCACAGATACTTCCAAACAGATGCAGGTGCCGATGATGCCAGTGCAGGGGACCCTACCGAACACACGTGGGAGTTCGACGAGGATTCGGGCCGTTACTATGTTGCTTTTCAGGATGATCAGTAGAGGAGCCCAGTTGGGGTGATACGGGATCTAGCATTTGGGGTGGCCTTTCTTTATTTTGGTTCCGTAGTCAGACCTTGTTTGTATTCTAGATGGTGTATGATATATTTATGTATTGTGTGAAGTGGCGATTCTAAGCCAACTCTTTATCCCTTTCTTATTCAGTACATGGGATGTGTAAAGATTACCCGTCTTGCGATATGCCTACCATGCGGCTATGCCTCTAAGTCGTGCCCCGACATGTGGGAGATATAGCTGCATTGTGGGTGTTACAAGTTGGTATCAGAGCCTTCCCCGACTTAGTAGCCCCCTGCTTGATCGAATGGCTGATGTTGTTGAGTCTAGAAGAAAATGTTTTGAGCCTTAGGATTATATATATCGGAGAGTAGGATTCTTTTTACTCCTCAGTCCCCTCGTCGCTCTGGTGAGGCCTCCTGACGTAGAGTTTTGACTCTTCTCTCCTCAAATTTCACAAAAAAAATTAGGATCACGCGGGTATCTTGGAATCGTTCCGATGGTTTTGTGATGAAAACATTGTTCTTGGTGCCTCCTGACATTTAGGGGTTGTGGCAGTGTCCCGGGGAGTTGAGCTCCGAGGTGTTGTCGTCACAATTTTATCATTGCAGTTCTAGAATACCTGAGTTCGCCGACATCGAAAATCTCCTTTATGCAGTTGTTGGTGAGATAACCTCGACGCCACCCAGTACTGGGGCGGGAGTTTGGGAGTATTACCATAACTCGTATAACGGATGCTTTTCGAAGGTTGAGGTAAATGATTTTCGGAGGTTTCTTGGTTATGTGTTGAAGGATGGATACAGCTGGATGTAGGATTTGCTAGTTTTGGGTGAGATATTATGCTTCCCCTGCATCCCCAACACCTGATTGCATAACCAGAAATTTCGGGAGTTTATAGGTGGGAATTCAAGTAACTCTAGTATTTCTTCCGGCAGATATTTGGTTTGTGATTGGGTAATCCTTACCACTTATTTGTTCTTATCCGTAACTTGTTGTTTTATTCTTCTACCTTTATCTAAGTGGCTTCTCAACTTAATGGAAGTTTGATGATTTACTTTGGAATTCATTCGTTCATTCTTGTTTGAATGTTAAGGCTATATGTTGCAATTTCGATCCATTGATTCAGATTGAATATATGTCTCTCAAGATGCTACCGGATTTCATCCTCTTCAGGATGGCTCCTTCGACGCGTCAGAATCCGAACCCTCCGCCACTACCTCCACCTCCGGAGGCATGGCAAGCTGTCATGGCCGCCACCAACGCCAACACTCAGATGCTTTTGCAACTCTTGCAAGAGCGCAACCAAGGGCAAGGCAACCAAGGAAATCAATGCCAAGGAAACAATCAACCTTAGTTTGCTACCGTCAATCAGTTCCTCGCAAACCAGCCGAAGTTCTTCAGCAACTGTGTCGAGGCCACAGATGCCGACGACTGGCTGGTGGATATCTGCAAACATTTTGAGTGTAGCAATGTCAGGCCTAAGGAATTTCTCAAGTTTGCTTCGTTTCAACTCAAAGACCAAGCTGCTGAGTGGTATCAACAATACAAAGATTCCAGAGGAGGTCGTGTGATTACCTAGGATGATTTCCGCCGAGACTACAAAACTCACCACATTCCACAAAGTGTTGCTGAGAGTAAGTGCGAGGCGTTCGGCAATCTCAAGCAAGGCAGCATGTCTGTTTACCAATACAATATCCTGTTTCAGAGGCTCGCTCACTTCGCTAAGAAAGACGTCCCTGAAGTAAAGAGCATGATTTATCAATTTAGAGGTGGCCTCAGAGAAGATCTACAATTAGCTCTCGTGCTTCTTGAGTCGACTAAGTATGATGAATTCTACAACATGGCACTAAAGCAAGAGGTTGCTCAGCTCAAGTGTGATGCTTCTAAGAAGAGAGTCAGGGATGCAGATCAATCCTCTTCTTCAACTCAAGTGGCAGCTAAGCAACAAAAGTTATGGTTGCCTACTCCTCCTCCGTTTCGTCAGTCTTACCAGCAGAAGAGTAAAGGTGGCAATGGATCTTCCCACCCACCCAACCCAGGCTATCAGAGCAATGCGCAGACTCATACTCCAAGGTCAAGTGCTCCTTATCACCGTCTGCTCTCAGAGGTTACTTGTAACAAGTGTCAGCAAAAAGGGCACTATGCAAACAAATGCTTCAACCAAAGGCGCCTTCCGCCTCCTCCTCCTGTGAGATCTGCCAGCAATGTAGTGGTCAAGCATAACGCCAAGCATGCTAAGGTCAACATGATGAACGTAGCTCAGGCAGAGGATTCTTCAGAAGTGATCATAGGTCACCTTCGAGTTAACTCCATTCTTGCTAAAGTTCTTTTTGATACTGGTGCACCGCATTCTTTCATGACATTGTCATTTGCATCGGAGCACAACTTTGACACTAAGGCATTACCTAAAGCATTGCAAGTTGTTTCTCCGGCTAAGCGTTTGAGATCTACCATGATGGTTCCGAATGTCGGTATCGAAATGGGCGACTACAAATTTATGGCTTCTCCAATTGTTCTTGGTGACTCGAATATTGCTCTAATGCTCGGCATGGACTGGCTTTCTAAGCACAAGGCTCTGCTTGATTGTGCTGCCAGAGAAATTCAATTGACACACTCTTCTGAGGAAGTGATCATCTATGCCGCTCGTGATGAAACCATTCGGCTTTTTTCTCCCAATGAGAAGGGCGAGTTGAATGCCATCTCTCAGATTCCAGTCATTTGTGAATATCAAGACATCCTTCTAGAAGAGCTTTTGGGAATGCCTCCTCACCGGCCAGTTGAATTCGTCATCGATCTTGAGCCTGGCACGGAACCTGCTTGCAAACGTCCTTACAAGCTTGGTGTCGGTGTCAAAACCGGCGGATCTCGGGTAGGGGGTCCCGACCTGTGCGTCTAAGGCAGATGGTAAGAGGACGCAGGGGACATGATGTTTAGCCAGGTTCGGGCCCTCTTGATGGAGGTAATACCCTACGTCCTACTTGATTGTTCTTGATGATATGAGTATTACAAGAGTTGATCTACCACGAGATCAAATATGCTAAACCCTAGAAGCTAGCCTATGGTATGATTGTATGTTGTCCTATGGACTAAACCGTCCGGTTTATATAGACACCGGAGGGGGCTAGGGTTACACAAGGTCGGTTACAGAGGAGGAGATATACATATCCGTATTGCCTAGCTTGCCTTCCACGCCAAGTAGAGTCACATCCGGACACGGGACGAAGTCTTCAATCTCGTATCTTCATACTCCAATAGTACGGCCAAAGGATATTGCCAGGCTGTCCGGAGACCCCCTAATCCAAGACTCCCTCAGTAGCCCCTGAACCAGGCTTCAATGACGATGAGTCCGGCGCGCAGTGTTGTCTTCGGCATTGCAAGGCGGGTTCCTCCTCCGAGTACACCATGGAAGAGTTTGAATACAAGGATAGTGTCCGACCCTGCAAAATAAGTTCCACATACCACTGTAGAGAGAATAATATTTCCACAAATCTAATCTACTGACACGTTTTGACAACATGACATCACGCCATGGCCCGGTCATTATTCGAACTGTTTTTCTCAACCAGCTCTGCACATAACGCGAGGCGGATTTCTTGACACGCCTTATCAAAGCAGAGATCGTGTCCCCCTTATCACAGGATTCTCATCAATACAGACATAGGTAACCCAACTGTGCATGTTGGTATGACTCCTAAATCTTAGGCAAGTCCCAAACGGCCACGAGGAGGATGCTTGATATTCGCCCTCTTTATAAAGGGGACGCGGCTTTTTCTTCCCGCCCCCGCGCTCAATTGAATCCTTCCCCCGCCTCGAGTTCTAACACCCAAAGCTCAGGTCAGGTGCTCCGGACCTTCAACTTTGTCTGGATCCAACCTTCAAGGTTGGTGGATGCCTTCCTCTGTCATAGAGGAGGACATCAAGAAGTTGAGAGAGGCCAGATATCTGACCGCCGAAATTGCGCATAGGCTGGCTACCCGAGGGTAGGTCGTCCCTACTCCCGAACCCAACGAGAGCATCGTGTTCATCTCCCACTTCCTCCGAGGACTACGCCTCGCTCTGGATCCCTTTGTTAGGGGTCTTATGTTCTATTATGGGCTGGATTTTCACGACCTGGCCCCGGATTCCCTTCTTCACATCTCGTCATTTATTGTCATATGTGAGGCCTTCCTCCGCATTACCCCTCACTTCGGCCTGTGGCTCAAGACCTTTGATGTGAGGCCGAAGATGATCGAAGGGCGGCACGCATCATGCGGAGGTGCTTTAATAAGAAAAATTGCTGACGCTCCATGGCCAGAGGGTTCCTTCCCAGAGGTGTCTAGATTGTGGCAGCGGGAGTGGTTTTACATCACAGCTCCCCGAAGAGCCAAGTGCGTAGCTGCCCCCACTTTTCGGTCGGGCCCCCCACTTCAACTGATGTCATGGATCAGTAGGGGGCTGAGCTAGGGTCCAACAAAGGACCTGCCAATACTGCAAAGCCGTATCTGAGATCTCTTTGAGAGAGATTTCAGTTTGGTTATGGTAAGGCAAGTTATGCTAGTTCATCGAGTCCAGCCTTGCAAACGCCGGCCCCTCCGCATGTGGGAATTCAACCCGGAAGGACCGCAGGCTATTCGGCATTTCCTCGGTATAACGCTCGAAGAGATGTACAAATCGTTCTTCGGACCCTAAATAGAGTGTCCGGACACCACCGAGGACGTGGGTCTGAGCTACAACTGCCTCGCTGCCCAAGTAAGTAATCCCATGTCGAACCTATTGTCCTTTTATTTATCATGGTGTCATTCTAAAGAGCCACTCTTTGACCAGGACTGGATAACAAAGGCGATGATGATCAGGTGTTCGACCCCCCTTCCTGAGGGGTTGGATAATCCGGTACTGGACAAGATGCTCGAGCCGGCGCCTTATCCAGTGCCCTCAAAGGAAGATGATGGGGGAATAGAGAGGACAAAAGCGGGCCACATGTGCTACTTATTCTAGCCGGGGGAATGAGCGCCTCCGCGAGGGAGGACAACCAAAGGGAAGAATCTGACGTTCTCTCTCCGCGGGGAAGGAAGAGGACTACCTCTAAAGATTTAGAAACTAAGGTTTTCAAACGGGAGAAGAAATCTTCATCAGAGGTTCCTGCCTCGGAGGGTATTCTTGTCGCATAATGTCCGTGTGGGGATAAGCCCTCTACCGAGCTGTAAGTAATCATAAAGTACTTAATAGTGGAAACATCCTACCTTACTTACGAAGACAATAACCGATGCTTGTAAATTGTAGTCCGGATCGTAGCCCTTCTCGACAGAGTTCATCTTCGGGGGATCTTCTTCCGGACATGATGGAGAGTGAAACACCTCCCCCTGACACCCCGCCTCATGAAGCGGGCGACCTTGAAGTGTTGCCATGAAGGGTATCTCCAGATCCACTAAGGCCAGAGGATAACCCTTTGGGTACCCGGAATCCCCAGTATCCGGCTCCTAAGGAGAGTGACAGCTAGGGTCCGTACAGTGTGCGGTCGGACGCGCTGAAGGATCTTCTAGGACAAGCGACCGTCTCGGAAACGCATCGTACGCTAATGGGTACGGTAATTGAAAGGATTTCATCCGCGGAAAGCGGTTTGCATGATGCCTTTATGAGTCTGCTGAAAGGCTTTGAGGTACGTGAAATAGTGTATGTTTTTTATAGTACCACATACATTAGGTGTGCCCTATGCAGATAGTAGCCCCTGATACTCTGGTTGTCGTCGAGAACGGCGGCAACCCGAGGATCATATACCCAGGTAATAATTCGACTACCTTTATGTGAAGGTGGATGAGTCTACGGTGGCTAGCCGAACTGATGGATTTACCGAGCTAAAGCGGAACTTGATGCATCCGATGCTGATATCATGCTTGTCAACCAGCGGCTTGACGAGGCACAGGGTGAGTGATTTCTCTGGTGATCATCACATAATAAAGAGTAGCATGATGCCACTATCTTTAATATGTTGTGACTGGAGATGGAGCTGCCACCGTGGAGACCCTTCGGGCGGAGCTTGCCCGAGCCAAGGAGCAAGCAAGGAGTAGCAATGTGGCCGCTCTAAAGGCGTCGGCAGAGTTAAGGGCCGAACAGGCCGTGCATTGCGAGAGCAAGGAAAAAATAGCCAAGATGGTTGTAGAGTTAAAAGATGCTGCTGACCGTTATCAGCTTCTTGAAGAAGAAAACCGGGCGAAGGCGACGGACCTGGGGAAGGCTCAGGTGGCTGCCAAGGAAGCCCGCTCCAAAATTAGAGCGATGAAGGAGGAGCTGAATCAAGCTGTAGATATCATGTCTGGGAAGCCCTTCTTGTTGCGGACTAAGTTCGGAGATCCGAAGTATGCTCCTATGGACCGGCTATGGAGTTCTGTGGACGCCTACATGGATTTGGCTGCAAGTGCTGCTGATGCGGCCGAGTACTTCAAGGATAAGAAAGGTCCCGATGTGGAAAAGATGTTCTGGTCATAGTTTCACGCTCCAGTCCGTCCACTGCTGTTGAATGAGTGAATGGCCGAGTGGGCCAAGCTCCATAGGTTGTCCGGACTTGCCATGAGGTCCCTTGTGGATCACCTGTGGCCGGGAGGGCCAATGCCGAATAGCTACTTTAGTTTAGTGCAACAATTCCTTGGTGATGTGCCACGCATCGATGATGTAAAGAGATCGGCGTGCATAGAGGGTGCGCAGATGGCCTTTGCCCGTGTCAAGACATACTGGGCGGAGACGGAGGCCACCAATGTTGCGACACAGGGTTCGGCCGTAGGCCGAGTGGCTGCCAAGCACTACTTTGAAGAAGTTCTTGAACGCGATCGTTCAATAGAGGCTCAGTGCTCGAAGAATATTATGTTCTAGTGACATGTATTCCCACTGTAAAAACAATGTTTTATTGAATTATCAAGGCTGTATTTATACTTTTGCCCGAAAGTACTATGATGCCTCCTGTGTGGCCGTTTATGTATATATGTATGTAACATGAAAGTTTGCAGTCGTCGGCTTCCGCCCCCACACATATAATGTGGGGGTGTTCGCAGAAAATGCATATCCACACTTGATCCAACGTCTTGGTCCGTTAAGGAGGTGATAGCATAGTGAACGAGGCAATCAGACTATATTGCTTTAACAGTTTCACTTAGCCATAGGAGTTTGACGGTGGGGCTACTATATAGCCCCTGGTACTTCCGCGCTCGTCCGAATACGGGGCGCGTATGTACATGACCGGGAAATGGCCCTTCGTTAATGCTGAGGAGTCCCAAAGATTCCAATGAGTCATCGAGTGGTTGACCAGTCTCTCGCTATATCATGATAGTCAGTTTTCGTCTTTCTCTACTAAGGTGCTCATCCGGATGAACCAGGGCACAATTGTAGTAGTTCTCCTAGTGCTACCTTAGCCGATATAACGGAACGTAAGGTACCAAAACATGGGAGCCGGGCAAACCCAACATGTGACCAAAGACATGATTCGGAGCTAATGCATATAGGCCCAAACTCATGACGCCAAACACTCCCTAAGGTGTTCTGTCTTTATAACATATACCGGGATAAAAAATGCCCTTAATAAGAAACCCAATGTGTCCATGTACATGCAAAATCCTAACGTGGCCACATGCCAATAACGCCAGCATCCTTCTCGGTTGTGTTGAGTATCCGAAGGATGTCAGTAACAAGAGACAGTAAAAAAGGTTTACGCAGGGTCTTAATCTAAAAAGAAACCTTTGGGCGGGTCCCTACTGCACGTCTGCGCATGTGTCTTCGTTGTGTCGTGTCCTAGACGGGTGTAGCACGATTGTCATCTGTAAAAGGAAAGAACTTAGGTGAGAGTTGTCATGCCAAAAAGAATAATTGGTTATTATCAATGAACTATCCAAATTCAAGAGAAGCCAAGTTGAGCCGGGCTGGCCCTGATTACACGCGGGAATCCCCTGGTATCGTTTATGAGGGTATGATCATGAAACCAATCTCATGTATATATGAGGGAACACCAGATTCGTTTAACCTTGTCCGTGGTCTTGACGACCTGCCATTTTTTCTGGTTGGTGTGGCCGTCTAGTTTGCGGCTGTTAGTGCCGCCGCATCATCTTCCGTACGTAAGAAACGTTCGGTATTTCTGCTAACTGAGATGATGCCACGTGGACCGGACATCTTAAGATTGAGAAAAGCATAATGCGATATTGTGTTAAAACGAGTGAAAGCCGTTCTTCCGAGTAGTGCTTGATAACCACTTCGGAATGGGGCGATGTGAAAAGTTAACCTTTCGCTTCAGAAGTTATCGGGAGAACCGAATACCACCTCTAGTAGTAGAGAGACCGTACAGCGGCCTCTTGGCTTGGTATTACTCCCTTGAAGGTAGTATTACTATGGCTTATTTGTGTCGGGTCTATCCCCATTTTGCGGACTATGTCCTGATATATCAGATTTAGATCACTGTTGCTGTCCATGAGGACTCTTGTGAAATGGTACCCATTTATTATTGGGTCTAACACCAAGGCCGTCAGTCCTTCGTGCCGGATATTTGTCTCATGATCCCTACGATCAAAAGTGATCGGGCAGGCCAACCAGGGGTTGAACCTAGGGGTGATGGGCTATGGCGCGTGTGCCTTGGAGTGCATGCTTGCTTCTCCTCTTTGTCACATGGATCACGTTTACTGTTTTAACCTATGGTGGGAACTTTTTCTATCCTCCGGCGCTTTGCTGGCGAGGTTCATCCTCGTCTTCGCTTGGTGTATCTTCCCCTTTGTGTTCGGCGTTTAGCTTACCAGCCTGCTTGAAGACCCAACATTCTCTGTGGGTATGATTTGCAGGTTTGTCTAGGGTGCCGTGAATTTGACAAAGTTTTTCAAGAATTTTGTTTAGGCCAGATTATCCATCTTTGCTGCCTTTGAAAGGCTTTTTCCGCTGACCTGGTCGGTAGCCCCTGAATCTGGCGTTTACCGCTGTGTTATCTTGGTTACCTTCTTTATTTCGACGGTTATTTTTATTGCGTCGTGGTTTACCATTGCCATCCCTGACTTCGGATGTCCTTAGGTCGCTGGTGCTGCTACGGGCAAACCGGCTATCCTCGCCCGCACAAAAGCGGGTCATGAGGCTTGTTAGAGCTGCCATTGTTCTCGGTTTTTCGTGGCCGAGGTGTCTGGCGAGCCATTCGTCTCGGACGCTGTGTTTAAAAGCTGCTAAGGCTTCGGCGTCTGGACAGTCAACGATTTGGTTCTTCTTGGTGAGGAACCTATTCCAAAGCTTTCAGGCGGACTCTCCGGACTGTTGGATTATATGACTTAAATCGTCCGCATCTGGAGGTCGGACATAAGTCCCTTGAAAATTGGCCCGAAAAGCGTCCTCGAGCTCCTCCCAACTTCCAATTGATTTTTCGGGGAGGCTTTTCAGCCAGTGCCGAGCTGGCCCTTTAAGCTTGAGGGGCAAGTATTTAATGGCATGGAGATCGTCTCCACGAGCCATATGAATATGGAGGATAAAGTCCTCTATCCAGACTCCAGGGTCTGTGGTCCCGTCGTACGTCTCTATGTTCACCGGTTTGAATCCCTCTGGGAATTCGTGATCTAGCACCTCATCAGTGAAACATAAGGGGTGTGCAGCACCCCTGTATTGGGATGTGCCATGGTGTTCGGACGGTTGTAGTATTCGGTGTTGGCTTTGTACCGTAGCGCGCTTCCTAGACCCATAGATGGATCTGGTCGCGCCAGATTTTTGACGCAAGTTCTCACGTAGATCGTATGTTGAGTTATGCATGACTTTGTTAGCCGCTCTATCGCGTTCACAAGGTGGTGGATCTGGCCGGTTGGCCATATCATTCTTCTGCTGTATGGGCTCTAAGGCCTCATCGTCGAACTCCGGTAATAGGTTGCGCTTTGGATAGCTATTTTTATGATAACTTCCACCATGCTTTGTTACTTTGTTCCACCTGCTGTTGAGCGTATCTTGTGCGACCTTGAGCCTTTGCTTCTGTTTCTTCAAGCTCCTCGCTGTGGCAATAAGCCTTCTACGGAGGTTCTCTTGCTCCAAGTGCGTTTCCGGGATGATGTGTGCATCTTCATCCAGACTGTTTTCTTCCCCAGATGGGGTTTGATGAGGCTTATCCTTGGCGTCGTCGTGTTCGGATGTCGGATCCGTACTATGTTTGCAGTTTGCATCTTGATTGTGCTCTGCCACTGGGGTGGTGCAGTCGTCGTTTCTTCTAGAGTCGACTGGACTGTTATTTCCTCTTGCGCTGTTATCGCTGTTTTTGCTATGGCAGGACTTAGAGCGGCGCCGCTGGCGTCGACGCTTGGGTTGTTTGGAGGGGGCATCCTCCTCTGTCTCTTTTCCATTACCTTCTCTGGGTGTATCCACCATGTATACGTCATCTGATGAAGTGGCAGTCCAGTGCCCTGTGGACGGTGGTTCCTGTTCGACTCCTGCATCGTCGTCCATACCGTCAATGTCTTCGGAGTCGAAGTCGAGCATGACGGTTAAGTCATCGACAGTGGCTACTAAGTGGGTGGTGGGTGGGCAGCGAATTTCTTCGTCATCGGCATCCCATTCTAGCTGGACATAGTTCGGCCAAGGTTCTCCTAGCATTGAGAGAGACCTTAATGAATTTAGCACATATCCGAAAGGTGAGTGCTAAAAGATATCCGCGAAGGTGAACTCCATGATCGGCGCCCTGTCGGATTCGACTGGCACGGATGTAGGTGGCTCAGAGTCCGTGGCTGGAGGTAAATCCAGTGGTTCGGCGACGCGGCTCTCAAAAGGGGTGAAGTCAGTATATAGCTCTATCGCCACTGAGAGTGGGGCCTCCATGGCGGGGTCTATCCCTCCGCTCTTGGATGGCGTAATTTGCTCTGGATTAACGACCAGAGTAGTTGCGGATGTGATCTCCTTAACACTATCCGACAGCAGAGTTATGTCATGCTCGTCGCGATTGTGCGGCGCGTCTGACATGGGCTCGAATCTATCAAAGATCAAGTCTCCGCGGATGTTGGCCTTGTAGTTCAAGTTTCCAAATCTAACTTGATGTCCAGGGGCATAGCTCTCGATCTTCTCTAGATGGCCAAGCGAATTGGCACGCAGTGCGAAGCTGATGAATATGAAGATCTGTTCGGGGAGGAAAACCTCGCCCTGGACCACATCGCTAGAGATGATCGATGGAACCATCAAGCCTTATGGTGACGACATAGTGGAACTCTCAATGAAAGCACCAATGTCGGTGTCAAAACCGGTGGATCTCGGGTAGGGGGTCCCGAACTATGCGTCTAAGGCGGATGGTAACAGGAGGCAGGGGACACGATGTTTACCCAGGTTCGGGCCCTCTTGATGGAGGTAATACCCTATGTCCTGCTTGAATTGTTCTTGATGATATGAATATTACAAGAGTTGATCTACCACGAGATCAAAGAGGCTAAACCCTAGAAGCTAACCTATGGTATGATTGTATGTTGTCCTACGGACTAAACCCTCTAGTTTATATAGACACCGGAGGGGGCTAGGTTTACACAAGGTCGGTTACAAAGGAGGAGATATGCATATATGTATTGCCTAGCTTGCCTTCCACGCCAAGTAGAGTCCCGTCCAGACATGGGACGAAGTCTTCAATCTTGTATCTTCATAGTCCAACAGTCCGGCAAAAGGATATTTCCTGGCTGTCCGGAGACCCCCAAATCCAAGACTCCCTCACTTGGACCAAAGGAATTGAAGGAATTGAAGAAACAGCTCGATGAACAAGAGCGTCTGGGTCTGATCAAACCGAGTTCATCTCCATGGGGTTGTGGTGTTCTTTTTGTTCAGATGAAGAATGGCACATACCAACTTTGTGTCGACTACCGCCCATTGAAGAAGAAGACAATAAAGAACAAGTACCCACTTCCCAACATCAATGAGATTTTCAAGAAACTTAATGGTGCCCAAGTTTTCTCCAAGCTTGACCTCCGTATGGGCTATCATCAGATTCACTGAACAAGATATCCCCAAGACAACATTCACAACAAGCTATGGTTCTTATGAATATACTGTCATGTATTTCGGCCTTGTCAATGCTCCTCCGACGTTCTCTCGCATGATGAACTTCATCTTCAACCCTTGCACAAATGATTTCATCTTGGTGTATCTCGATGATATTTTGGTCTTTTCCAAGAACAAGGAGGATCATGCCAAGGATTTGAGATTGGTACTCGACAAACTCAGAGAGCATCAGTTCTATGCAAAGTTTTCAAAGTGTGAATTCCGGCTTGATGAGGTTCTCTACCCTGGCCATATCATCTCCGCCAAAGGCATAGTTGTTAATCCTGAGAAGGTGTCTACAATTGCAAATTGGGAACAGCCTCAGAATGTGAAGCAGCTCCGCAGTTTCCTTGGGCTTGCAAGCTATTGTCGGAGATTCATTGAGAATTTCTCTAAGATTCAAAGCCTCTTTCCAACCTCCTACAAAAGCATGTAAAGTATGTCTAGACGCCTGAAAGTGACATTGCTATCAACACCCTCAAAGAGAAGTTAGTCACAACTCCTGTCTTGACTCCTCCTGATGAATCTAAACGATTCGAAGTTTTCTGTGATGCTTCCTTGCAAGGTCTCGGCGCTATGTTAATGCAAGAGAAGAAAGTTGTGGCCTATACCTCTCGCCAGTTGAAGCCCAATGAAAAGAACTACCCCACTCATGACCTCTAGTTGGCGGCAGTTGTCCATGCTCTATTAACAGGGATACATCTCTTGTCGAGAAGGAATGTGGACATCTTCACTGATCATAAGAGCCTCAAGTACATCTTCACTCAGCCCAACCTCAACCTCAGGCAGACTCGTTGGGTTGAAATGATTCAGGAATACAATCTGAGTATCGAATATACTCCAGGCAAGGCCAATGTCATTGCAGATGCTTTGAGCAGGAAGGCTTACTGCAACAGCTTAATTCTGAAGCCCTTCCAACCAGATCTTTTGAAGCTTTCCACAAACTGAATCTCCAAGTTGTTCCTCAAGGCTTCCTTGCCAACCTTCAGGTCTCTCCTACTTTGGAGGATCAAATTCATGAGGCACAACTTCTTGATGCCATGGTGAAGAAGGTGAAAATGGGATTGCCAAGATCCAACCCAAGTACAAGTGCTATCGCCTTGATGACAAAGATACTCTTTTCTTCGAGGATCGAACTGTGGTTCCTAAAGGCAATCTAAGGAAAGTCATTGTGAACGAGGAGCACAATTCCCTTCTTTCCATTCATCCTAGAAGTACAAAGATGTACCATGACCTCAAGCATTCGTATTGGTGGACTCGAATGAAGCGAGAAATTTCTCAGTTCGTGAATGAATGTGATGTCTGCAGAAGAGTGAAAGCAGAACACCAACGACCAGCTGGTCTCCTCCAACCTCTTGCTATTCTAGAATGGAAGTTTGACCATATTGAGATGGATTTCGTGACTGGATTTCCCAAGTCCAAGCGTGGCAATGACGCTATCTTTGTTGTCATCGACAAGCTTACTAAAGTGGCTCATTTCCTTCCAATCAAGGAATCTATCATAGCAGCTCAGTTGGCAGAGCTATACACCTCCAGGATTGTCTCTTTGCACGGCATTCCATGATTGATATCTTCAGATCATGGAAGCATCTTCACATCTAAGTTCTGGGATTCCTTCCAGAAGGCCATGGGCACCAACATTCGCTTCAGCATAGCCTTCCATCCTCAAACTAGTGGCCAAGTCGAGCGAGTCAATCAAATTCTTGAAGATATGCTCAGGGCTTGTGTCATTTCCTTCGTTATGAAGTGCGAAGATTGTCTTCCATATGCCGAGTTCTCCTACAACAACAGCCTCCAAGTGAGTTCGAGCAAGGCCCCATTCGAGATTCTCTATGGCAGAAAGTGATGTACTCCTCTTAATTAGTCAGAGACTGGTGAACGCCAACTTCTTGGCAATGACTTAATCATAGAGGCTGAAGAAATGTGTAAAGTCATATGTGAAAATCTCAAAGCTGCGCAATCGCGCCAGAAGAGTTACTATGATAGCAAGCATCATGACTAGGCTTTCGAGATCGGAGACCATGTCTACCTCCGCGTCTCTCCAATGAAAGGTACTCAGCACTTCGGTATCAAAGGGAAGCTTGCCCCTAGATACGTGGGTCATTTCAAGATCATTGGCAAAACAGGCGATCTCACCTATCAACTTGAGCTTCCGTCCAACTTCGCAAATGTGCACGATGTGTTTCATGTGTCACAGCTTCGCAAGTGCTTCATGACTCCTGAGCGCACCATCAACTTCGAAGAGATTGATCTCCAAGAAGATTTGTCTTATCATGAGCATCCCGTTGCTATTCTTGAAGAAACCAAGCGCAAGACTCGCAACAAGTCTATCAAATTCCTGAAAGTGAAGTGGTCACACCATTCCGACCAAGAAGCCACCTGGGAACGCGAAGACCATCTCCGTTCTGAATATTCAGAGTTCTTTCAGTCCTAGATCTCGGGACAAGATCCTTTCGTAGTGGTGGAGTGTTGTAACGCCCCGGATGTAACTTGCCTTATTTGTACTCTGACTCTTGCCATTTTCGGGTTTAAGTTATGAGATTCCCTTCGTGGTTCGGTTTTGTCTTCGTTTTGCATTTTGTTCATGTCATGCATTCCATATCATGTCATCATGTGCATCGCATTTGCATATGTGTTCGTCTCATGCATCCGAGCATTTTCCCCGTTGTCCGTTTTGCATTCCGACACTCCTACGTCTTTCGGTTCCCCCTTTTGTCTCTTTTCATGTGCGGGTGCTAAACATTCTCGGAATGGACCAAGATTTGCCAAGTGGCCTTGGTACACCACCGGTAGACCGCCTGTCAAATTTTGTGTCATTTCGAGTCCGTTTGATACTCCAACGGTTAATCGGGGAACCACAAAGGCCTCGTGTGTGTTGTAGCCCAACACCCCTCCAGGACGGCCCAATAACCCATCCAAACCTCTTCCATGTCCTCCACTGTCGGATCACGATCGCATGGTCGAAAAATACACTCCATTTGGACACTCCTACCTCCTCCTACATATAAATAGGTGCTCCCTCTGAATTTTTCGCGCAGGCAAACCCTAGTCCCGCTCCCTCTCCGCCGTCGGATGTGTCCGCCGACGCCGGACACGTCCACCGCCACCGCCTGTAGCTAACCAGGGCGCTCCACCTGTCCCTGGCCACCGCCCCACCGCCAGGCCCACTCAGGCCCATCGCCGGCCCTCCCGTCCCGGGTCACGTGCGCCGCGACCTCCTGCGTTGTCCCCGCCCGCCGCCCGGCCAAGCTCGTCCCCGCTGCCCTGCTCCTCCACGCCGCCCGCCGCCACCGGAGCCGGCCGTGCCCATCGCGACCGGAGCTCGTCGGCGCCCGCTGCCCGCACCCACCATGAGGCCCGCCGCCTCCACCTCGACGCCGCACCTTCAAGCCACTCTGGCGCCATCCCCGGCCATCTCCGGTGAAACCTCCTTGTCCGCAAGCGCCGGCGACCGCCACGACCTCCATCTCTGGTGATCCTCAGACTCCGTGCTAGATCTGGATCTGACGAGGTTGACCCCTTTTTTCGTCCAAGTCCCTGATATTTTTGCATTCTCGTGCTATGTTCATCATGCCATAACTTCTCATCTGTAGCTCCGTTTCATGCGCATGATATATCAAAATGTTCATTAGGAGTTGCTCTTCATTTCATTCCATTGTGGCATGCTTGTTTGAGTCCATCTTGACGCCCAAATCACTGATGCAAGAGTGCTACAAAATGTTAACTCCTGTAAGGGAATTTTGTTCTAGGCTTTAACTAGATTCATGCCATGCCTTTGTTTGATATGATATGTTCTTGTAGCTTGTTGTTTTCTTGCTCTCAACATGGCTTCCTGATGTTAATTCCTGGCATGTTGATATTTTCACTAAGTCTGTGAAGCATATATCTTTTGCACTTTTGCCATGCTTGTTTGAACCTGCTCTGGTGTGATTTAGCCATAGTTCAGTGTTCATCTTTTGTCAAGCTTCTTGAGTAGATCACTACCATGTGCTTTGTTGTTATGTTGGAGTGCAGTAGCTTAGTTTCTTGGTGCATTCCAGATGGCATCGTGCCGTTAATCGCAAAATTGTGCCTTTCTTGTTTTGCTTGCCATTTGCAAGCCGTGCATCCGATTCCGGCGGCACACTTGGTTTGCCAAGTTGATGCCTGGTTCAATCTTTCCCTTCCAAAGAACGCATATGCATTGCATATCACATCTCGCATATCATGCCATGCTTTGCATCATGTTGCTTGCGCATTGCACTGTGATTGATTGTGGGTCCTTTGCTTGTGTTCTTGATTTGGGTAGAGCTGGGAGACGAGTACGTGATCAAGGAACCCGTTCAGTACGCTAACGAGAATCAAGCTTTCGTCAACTCTGAGAACTTTGCAGGCAAGATGACCATACCCTCGAAATCACTTCTATCTTTGCTTGCTTAGTTTTTCGCTATATTTCCATGCTGCGATACCTACCACTTGCTTTATCATGCCTTCCATATTGCCATGTCAAGCCTCTAACCCACGTTCCTAGCAAACCGTTGTTTGGCTAAGTTACTGCTTTTGCTCAGCCCCTCTTATAGCGTTGCTAGTTGTAGGTGAAGTTGAAGTTTGTTCCATGTTGGAACATGCATATGTTGGGATATCACAATATCTCTTATTTTAATTAATGCATCTATATACTTGGTAAAGAGTGGAAGGCTCGGCCTTATGCCTGGTGTTTTGTTCCACTCTTGCCGCCCTAGTTTCCGTCATACCAGTGTTATGTTTCTTGATTTTTTGTTCCTTACGCGGTTGGGTGTTATGGGAACCCCTTGACAGTTTGCTTTGAATAAGGCTCCTCCGGTAAGGCCCAACCTTGGTTTTACCATTTGCCTACCTACCACCATATACCTTCCCTTGGGTTCTGCAGACTCAAGGGTCATCTTTATTTTTAACCCCCGCCCCCCCGGGGCCAGTGTCCTCTGAGTGTTGGTCCGAACCGAGCCACCTGCCGGGCCACCTCGGGGAAACTCAAGGTTTGGTTTTACTCGTAGCCTGTCTCATCCGGTGTTGCCCTGAGAGCGAGATACGTGCGACTCCAATCGGGATTTGTCGGCACATCGGGTGGCTTTGCTGGTCTTGTTTTACCATTGTCGAAATGTCTTGTAACCAGGATTCCGAGACTGATCGGGTCTTCTCGGGAGAAGGAATATCCTTCGTTGACCATGAGAGCTTGTGATGGGCTAAGTTGGGACACCCCTGTAGGGTTTTGAACTTTCGAAAGCCATGCCGCAGTTATGGGTAGATGGGAATTTGTTAAGGTCCGGTTGTAGAGAACTTGACACTTAACTTAATTAAAATGAATCAACCACGTGTGTAGCCGTGATGGTCTCTTTTCGACGGAGTCCGGGAAGAGAACACGGTCTCGTGTTATGCTTGAACGTAAGTAGCTTCAGGATCACTTCTTGATCACTATTAGCCTCTCGACCGTGCTTTGCTTCTCTTCTCCCTCTCCTGTGCGTGTAGCCACCATATATGCTTAGTGCTTTGCTGCAGCTCCACCTCACTACCCTTTCCTACCCTTAAGCTTAAATAGTCTTGATCTCGCGGGTGTGAGATTGCTGAGTCCCCGTGACTCATAGATACTTCCAAACAGATGCAGGTGCCGATGATGCCAGTGCACGGGAAGCTACTGAACTCAAGTGGGAGTTCGACGAGGATTCGGTCCGTTACTATGTTTCTTTTCCGGATGATCAGTAGAGGAGCCCAGTTGGGGCAATCGGGGATCTAGCATTTGGTGTGGTCTTTCTTTATTTTGGTTCCATAGTCGGACCTTGTTTGTATTCTGGATGATGTATGATATATTTATGTATTGTGTGAAGTGGCGATTATAAGCCAACTCTTTATCCCTTTCTTATTCAGTACATGGGATGTGTAAAGATTACCCCTCTTGCGACATGCCTACCATGCGTCTATGCCTCTAAGTCGTGCCCCGACACGTGGGAGATATAGCCGCATTGTGGGTGTTAAAGAAGGTCACGTCGGGGATCAACCTCGAGAGTTCATCATCAGGCTGTATAAGCCCTTGTGTGGTCACCTTCGCCTTCCAACCTTCTTTGTGCAGGAGATGGAGCTGGAGCAACCGCGCACTCTGAGGCTACACATGAGGGGCTGCGGCAATGGAAGCATTTGGGTTGATGTCGATTTCCTCGCCCCTCATGTAATGTATCTTCGCCATGGCTGGAAGACCTTTGCTCGTGCCCACAGCTTCTCGCAGGGGCACATTCTCCATTTAAAATTAATGGAGAGTGGCCTGCTCTCCGTCAAGATCTTCGGGCGCTCGGGAAGCCGCTTAGGGTGCTGCGTGGAGAGCTCGACCAACGACGAAAGCTCTTCCTCGAGCGAAAGCGGCGAGGAGGACAGTGACAGCGAGGACGATGGTAGCGGGCGGAGGAGCGACGACTCTGACTCCGGCTGATCGTTGCCCATAACATCTTCATTAGGCGGCAGCCCCACCATCTACATCTGCGCCTATTCCCGGACAACTTGATTAGCCAGGCGGTTGGATGGAGAGGTGTGGATGGTGTTGTCGGGCTCTTCCAGCTGGACCCTGGCAGACTTACTCTCGTGCTGCAGCTCCGTTAGCCCTGCCGAGTCCTGCTGGCCATGGTGATGGTGGTTGACGGGGCCGCCTCCCGCCGTGCTCCCAATCAAGGCATTCCCTCGTGCTTTCGTTCCCTACGGGATACCTCTCCCAGAGCCCGACGGGAATGGACTAGACTTCAGCTCTGGCGCTCCTTTTGTCCTCCTCACCTCCGATGGTTGTGCCTAAGAGGAGAGGGATAGGAAAAGGCATCACGGAGCACTTATCTTTTTTCAATCTTAAACTTGTAGGCAATTGCCAAATTTTAATTCAAATAATGTAATCCTTTCATCCATGTCTGTGTTTTGTAATTGTTGTACTTGTATATGCATGTCAATGAAAGAAATAAACCTTGCCGAGAACTCGTGCATGTATATGTCCATGCAGAGGTGGAGTGCATCTTTACTGTAATTAAACAAGTTTTCCCGGTAGGATATCCTGCCGGCACCCTTTTCATCAGCCGGAGAACCATGTCTGCCGGGGAATAGACCGAGGCGCCAGCCCCTCGCCCACTCCCTTTTCACCAAGGGCCACTGTGACCATCCAAGACAAAGTAGTGTTCGAGCCAAGGATGGGAGCACCCTAGTTCCAAGAGAGAGGCGAGCTTTCTCTATGCACAAATTATAGCTTATAAAACACTAATGGACAAGAGGTAAACTTATCTGTTTGGCTCGCCAGGGATCACTGTGCCGTGCAATCCTCTTGTCCTTTGTCGGAGTAAGGATCACTGCAGGAACCTGCAACTCCATGTAGATGAGAATGAATGCAGGATACAATCCTATCTACATGCATATGCAAATGCTCATGAAATGCATATGTAGTGATCTGGGTGTGCTCATGCATGCATGCGATCTTGATCGTGGCCCCCCCACAACGCTTCTTTATTTTATCATGCACGGGGTCATCGCCCCATCTTCGTACACGGGGTTACATGCAATTGAGTCAAGGCATGTACAAAAGGGTGGCTATCGGGCACTCGCACCTTATGGGTAGTACTTACGGAGATGCTCAATATTCCATGAGTTTTGCAACTGTGTGCCGTCCCCGGTCTCCAGACAGACTCCGCCAGGTCTGGTGACTCATACCACCCGGTAAGTGCCTTCCCACTTTGGTGATAGCTTGTGTGTACCCTTGGCGGACTGAACGCGCCTAAGGACAAGGTCACCTTCCTCAAAACACCGGGCATGAACCATGCGGCTATGATAGCGACGTAGGGCTTGCTGGTAGCATGAAGCACACATAGCAGCCCGGAGATGGTTCTCCTCAAGTAGCACAGCGTTGTCAGCCTTGTGACCGTTTTGCCAGGTTTGTCAACAGCACCAACTACAAGTTCACTATGGTGGAAGCCGCCCACGATGTGAAAGAGCTCAAGGTTACGGGTTTGGCCTGCAAGAACCTTGTCGAAATCAATGGACACTACAGGGTCTAGGGTAGCATAAAGAAGGACTCCCTGGTTGAACTCGCCTCGGCCATCATTGAGCCCTACTACAAAAAGATGAAGCGGGATGCCAACAAAACACATCCCGTATCCTGGCACAGGGACTAGATGTGGCAACTGGATGAACCTGACATCAAGTTTGTGACGAAGAACATGTACACATGCTACGAGATGCACAGGCGGATCGTTGACATGAGGGAGTGCCTCCTTCCCGTAATCGACGAGGCCGGATCGAGCCACAAGCAGAGCAGTGGCGGCAAGCATCACAAGATGAAGTAGATGATAATCAGATGATCATTTATCCTAGTTAATTTTGAATGTAATAGTTTACTTTGGTGTGTGCAAATGTCATGTGTGTACTAGCCACCTATGTAATTGGATATTTAATTTGGTAGTGCAATCATGTCCATATTAGTATATATGTTGTTATTCTATATGCAATTGATACGTCTCCAACGTATCTATAATTTTGATTGTTCCATGCTGTTATATTATCATTCTTGGAGGTTTTCCATTCATTTTATAGCAACTTTATATCATTTTTGGGACTAACCTATTGACATAGTACCTAGTGCCAATTGTTGTTTTTGCCTATTTTTTACTTCGCAGAGTATCCGTACCAAATGAAGTCCAAATGCCATGAAACTTTTTGGAGATTTTTTCTGCCAGAAGAAAGCTTGGGAGCCAAGGAAGTAATAGAGGGGAGGCCCTTGGGGACTGAGGGAGTCCTGGATTAGGGGGTGTTCGAGTAGCCGGACTCCAGGACTATGAAGATACAAGATTGAAGACTTCGTCCCGTATCCGGATGGTACTTTCCTTGGCGTGGAAGGCAAGCTTGGCGATGCGGATATTCAAGATCTCGTACAATTGTAACCGACTTTGTGTAACCCTAACCCTCTCAGGTGTCTATATAAACCGGAGGGTTTTAGTCCGTAGGACAACTTCATCATACAACAATCATACCATAGGCTAGCTTTTAGGGTTTAGCCTCCTTGATCTCGTGGTAGATCTACTCTTGTACTACCCATATTATCAATATTAATCAAGCAGGACGTAGGGTTTTACCTCCGTCAAGAGGGCCCCAACCTGGGTAAAACATCGTGTTCCTTGCCTCCTGTTACCATCCGGCCTAGACGCACAGTTCGGGACCCCCTACCCGAGATCCGCCGATTTTGACACCGACATTGGTGCTTTCATTGAGAGTTCCTCTGTGTCGTCACCTTTAGGCCCGATGGCTCCTTCGATCATCAACAACGATGCAGTCTAGGGTGAGACTTTTCTCCCCGGACAGATCTTCGTCTTCGGCGGCTTCGCACTGCGGGCCAAGTCGCTTGGCCACCTTGAGCAGATCGAAAGCTACGCCCCTGGCCATCAGGTCAGGTTTGGAAGCCTAAACTACACGGCTGACATCCTCGAGGACTTGATCTTCGACGGATTCGAGCCACAGCCAAGTGCGCCGCACTGTCTCTATGGGCATGATATAGCTCTGTCACCGAACAGCGCCTTGGAGGCCGCTCACGCATCGGTTCCGACCATTGATTCGGAGCCTACTGCGCCGATCGAGGATCAGCAGTTGGACGCTGCCTCAGGGGCTGCAATCTCAGAGGCGACCGAGCCGAACTCCAGCCCCGCACTCTGCATGGCCCGTGACTCCGAGGATCTGGATTCCTTTCTGAACTCCGAGCCCGCCGCGCCCCTACCGATCGAATCCGATTGGGCACCGATAATGGAGTTCACCGCCGCAGACATCTTTCAGCACTCGCCCTTCGGCGACATCCTGAATTCGCTAAAGTCTCTCTCTCTTTATCAGGAGAGCCCTGGCCGGACTACGGTCAGCAAGGATGGGATTCGAATGATGAAGAAATTCAAAACCCACCCACCACCCACTTCGTAGCCACTGTCGACGACTTAACCGACATGCTCGACTTCGACTCCGAAGACATTGACGGTATGGACGACGATGTAGGAGAAAACCAAGAACCAACGCCTATAGGGCATTGGACAGCCACCTCATCTCACGATGTGTACATGGTGGATACCCCTAAAGGAAGCAACAACGAGGAAAACGGGGATGGAAAGAGGGATCGATCTCTCGAAAAACAATCAAAGCGTCAGCATAAACTGCTATATTCTCTGACTTTTGTGAATTTTTTTGAGGTTTTCATGGATGATTTCTCCGTTTACGGAACTTCTTTTGATGATTGCTTAAGCAACCTTGATCAAGTTTTGCAGAGATGTGAAGAAACTAATCATTTCTTGAATTGGGAGAAGTGCCACTTTATGGTTAATGAAGGTATTGTCTTGGCGCATAAAATTTCTGAAAGAGGTATTGAAGTTGATAAAGCTAAAGTAGATGCCATTGAAGAGATGTCGTGTCCTAAAGATATCAAAGGTATAAGAAGTTTCCCTTATCATGGTGGTTTCTATAGGAGGTTTATTAAAGACTTCTATAAATTTCTAGGCCTCTCACTAATCTCTTGCAAAAATAGGTTCCTTTTGTATTTGATGATGATTTTGTAGAAGCATCTGAAATACATAAGAAATCCTTGATTATTACACCTGTTGTTCAACCACCTGATTGGAATTTTCCCTTTGAAATTATGTGTGATGTTAGTGATTATGCTATCGGTGTTGTTCTAGGACAAAGTGTTGATAAGAGTTGAATGTTATTCATTATGCTAGTAAAACTCTAGATAGTACCCAGACAAATTATGCTACTACTGGAAAAGAAGTCTTAGCAGTTATCTTTGCTTGTGATAAGTTTAGATCTTATATTGTTGATTCCAAAGTAACTATTCACACCGATCATGCTGCTATTAAATATCTTATGGAAAAGAAAGATGCTAAACCTAGACTAATTAGATGGGTTCTCTTGCTACAAAATTTTGGTTTGCATATTATTGATAGAAAGGGAGCTAAGAACCCCATTGCAGACAACTTGTCTAGGTTAGACAATGTTCTTGATGACCCGTTGCCTATTGATGATAGTTTTCCTGATGAGCAATTAGCTATCATAAATGCTTCTCATAATACTCCATGCTATGCCGATTATGCTAATCGCATTGTTGCTAAATTTATACCACCTAGTTTCACGTACCATCAAAAGAAAAAGTTTTTCTATGATTTAAGACATTACTTTTGGGATGACCCACACCTTTATAAAGAATTAGACATTGTGTACCTGAGCATGAACAGGAATAGATCCTACGCAAGTATAACTCCGAGGCCTATGGAGGACACCATGCCGGAGATAGAACTGCACACAAGGTATGACAATCTGGTTTTTATTGGCCTACTCTCTTCAAGGATGCTCGTAAGTTTGTCTTTCCTTGTGATGATTGCCAGAGAATTGGTAATATTAGTAGACGCCAGGAAATGCCTATGAATTATTCACTTGTTATTGAACTATTTCATGTTTGGGGCTTTGATTATATGGGAACTTTTCCTTCCTCTAATGGGTATACACATATTTTAGTTGTTGTTGATTACGTTAATAAGTGGGTAGAAGCTATTCCAACCAGTAGTGCTGATCATAACACCCCTATTAAGATGCTTAAAGAAGTTATTTTTCTGAGGTTTGGAGTCCCTATATATTTGATGAATGATGGTGGTTCACATTTTATTCATGGTGCTTTCCAAAAATTGCTTGCTAAGTATGATGTTAATCATAGAATTGCATCTCCTTGTCACCCTCAGTCTAGTGGTCAAGTAGAATTGAGCAATAGAGAAATTAAATTGATCTTGCAAAAGACTGTCAATAGATCTAGAAAGAATTGGTCTAAGAAACTTGATGATGCATTATGGTCTTATAGGACTGCTTACAAGAACCATGCCGATAACTTCTACAAAACATGCTCATCTCATACAATAACGTATATCACATCATATCTTGACCATATCACATCACAACATGCCCTGCAAAAACAAGTTAGATGTCCTCTACTTTGTTGTTGCAAGTTTTACGTGGCTACTACAGGCTTCTAGCAAGAAACGTTCTTACCTACGGATCAAACCAGACCGGTGTTTCGTCAAGTTTGATGTTTTAACCTTCTGCGAGGACCGGCCGCAATCAAATTTGATTCAACTAAAGTAGGAGAAACAGACAACCGCCAGCCACCTTTATGCAAAACTAGTTGCATCTCTCTCGGTGGAACCGGTCTCATGTGCATGGACATGTAAGGTTGGTCCAGGCCGCTTCATCCCACAATATCGCCGAATCAAAATAAGACGTTGGTGGTAAGAAGCATGACTATCACCGCCCACAACTCTTTGTGTTCTACTCGTCCATGTCATCTACGCATAGACCTGGCTCTGATACCACTGTTGGGAAATGTTGTATGGAAAAAAAAATTCTACGCACACGCAATGATCCATCCATGGAGATGCATAGCAACGAGGGGATGAGTGTGTCTATGTACCCTCGTAGACCGCAAGCAGAAGTGTTTCTCAACGCGGTTGATGTAGTTGAACTTCTTTGTGCTTCAACCAATCAAGTACCGAACGCACGACACCTCCGCGTTCTGCACACGTTCAAATCGGTGACGTCCCTCGCCTTCTTGATCCAGCAAGTTGTCGAGGTAGTATATGAGTTCCGTCAGGACGATGACGAGGTGACAGTGATGGTGAAGTGATCCTCGCAGGGCTTCACCTAAGCACTACAAAGATATTATTGTGGGAGTAAAGGGTGGAGGGGGCGCCGCACACGGCTAACAATTGTCTGGGGTGTGCTAGGAGGCTCCCCCCATATATATACACACACATAGGAGGGAGGGAGAGGGGAGAGGCCAGGAGGCACCCCAAGTAGGACCGAATCTTACTTAGGTTCCTCCTAGGCCGGCGCCCCCCTTCCTTATTTACCCAAGGGGGAGGAAAGAGGAGGGAGGAGGGATGGAAGGGGGAGGCCGAATCCCCCTTTCCTTCTCCCTTCCCCTCTTTCTTTCTCCTCTGGTTTGTCCCATATGGAGGCACACCAGTCCCTAGTGGCTAGTGTGTTTCCCCTCTTGGCCCATTAGGCCCATATCTTTTGTTGGGGGTGCCCGTAACACCTTCCGGTGACCTGATATGTACCCGGTACCCTCTGGAACACTTCCGGTGTCCGAATACTATCGTCCAATATATCAATATTTACCTCTCAACCATTTTGAGATGCCTCTTCATGTCCGTGATCTCATCCGGGGCTCCAAAAAACATTCAGTCACCCAATCACATAACTCATATAATACAATATCATAATTGAACGTTAAGTGTGTGGACCCTACGGGTTCGAGAACTATGTACACATGAACGAGACACCTCTCCGGTCAATAAACAATAGTGGAACGTGGATGCCCACATTGGCTCCTACATATTCTATGAAGATCTTTATTAGTCGAACCGTTATATCAACATATGTTATTCCCTTTGTCTGTCGGTATGTTACCTGCCCGAGATTGGATCGTCGGTATCTTCATACCTAGTTCAATCTCGTTACCAGCAAGTATCTTTACTCGTTCCGTAATACATCAACTCATGGCTAACTCCTTAGTCATTTGTTTGCAAGCTTATGATGTGTATTACTGAGAGGGCCCACAGATACCTCTCCGATACTTGACAAATCCTAATCTCGATCTATGCCAACTCAACAAACACCTACGGAGATACCTGTAGAGCATCTTTATGATCACCTAGTTATGTTGTGATGTTTGATAGCACAAAAGGTATTCCTCTGGTATCCGGGAGTTGCATAATCTCATAGTCGAAGGAATAAGTATTTGACTTGAAGAAAGAAATAGCAATAAACTGAACGATCATTATGCTAAGCTAACGGATGGGTCATGTCCATCACATCATTCTCCTAATGATGTGATCCTGTTATCAAATGACAACTCATGTCAATGGTTAGGAGACGTTAACCATCTTTGATCGACGAGCTTGTCTAGTAGAGGCTCATTAAGGACACAGTGTTTGTTTATGTATTCACACATGTATTAAGGTTTCCGATCAATACAATTCTAGCCTGAATAATAAAACTTTATCATGAATAAGGAAATATAAAATAACAACTTTATTATTGACTCGAGGGCATATTTCCTTTAGAGCTTTCGGGGCGGGCGTGTCGACATGTGGAAGAGGTGTACGAAGACAGATACTTGGCTAGGAAGGCCAATGGTGCTAGGCGCCTCATCACTGCATAGAGGTGGGCCGATTAGCTCCAGCGTGCCACCAACGAGAAGCTCTGGTGGGCGCCAGACGAAATGGCAAGATCGTTCGCGCACGTCTGCCAACAAGAGGCAGATTGGTATGTCAAGCACTACGTGGCGGAGGAGGCGGAGTACTACCTCCGCGTTGGGAAGACGCTGCGCACTAGGGAGCTGCTGGTGAGGGGGTGCCGGGATAATGCCCCCGTAAGGAGGGATTATTAGTTTTAGTATTGTTCCTTTTCATTTTTATGCACTATACATAGTAGTTAATTATGGTCATGTAGATGTGATGATATTATACATATTTTCTGATGAACTAATGAACAATTAATATCTATTATGAATTCCATTTTTCTATCTATTTTTGTATACTCATTTGTATCTAGCTATTATCAACCTCATATATAGAATGGAAAGCACATATATATATATATATATACAGATTGAAACAGAACATATAAGGATAGAAAACAGAGTACACACATTGAAAGAGAGGAATATACAGAGCAATATTATGATTGTTGTGAATACATAGCGATCCGCGTCAAAATGACTCAACAAAATAAAACGCGCCCATGACCAACAGCCCTCACCTACGGTAGTTCTTGGCTCCGCCTGAACTCGTGCAAGAATTTGTCCAAGCGGTCAACATGCTCGAGGTACATCTGGAGCACGATCTCAATCTCCAAGTTGGCTATTTCATCGAAGATCACCAAATCGAGGATGCGATGGCCATGTTCCTCTACTGCGCCTAGGTGGACACCTCGGCCAAGGAGGCGGTCGAGCCTAGTGACCAGCGTGTTGGCATTGAGTGGGCCGCGGACAAGGAGAACGGTCCGACCCATGCGAACGGCGTGACAAGCGTCCGGTGCAAGTATGGCGTGGCCGGCCTCTGGTGCAAGAATGGCGCAGAAGTCCTCTGCCCACTTCTGGCGGGGAGTGGGTGTAGGCGGGCCATGTACCTACCAGCGATGCTCTATGGACAGCAGGCAAGCATCGATGGATCCACTCTGTTGTGAGGCGCGACGCTCCTCTCGCTGTACGGTGCTCCAACGGTCTTATTCTGCGGCGAGCCGCAACTTATTGGTGCAGGCGCGCCTAGCTTGCTCTACGGCGCACCGATATGTCTCTGTCGTATCTACTTTTCCAAACACTTTTGCCCTTGTTTTGGACTCTAACTTGCATGATTTGAATGGAACTAACCCGGACTGATGCTGTTTTCAGCAGAATTGCCATGGTGTTATTTATGTGCAGAAACAAAAATTCTCAGAATGACCTGAAACTCCACGGAGATTATTTTTGGAAATAATAAAAAATACTGGCAAAGAATCAAGGCCAGGGGGCCCACACCCTATCCACGAGGGTGGGGGGCGCCTGCCCGCCTGGGCGCGCTCCCTGCCTCGTGGCCCCCTGGAGCTCCATCGACCTCAACTCCAACTCCATATATTCGTGTTCGGGGAGAAAAAATAAAGGAGAAAGATTCATCACGTTTTACGATACAGAGCCGCCGCCAAGCCCTAAAACCTCTCTAGAGGGATGATCTGGAGTCCATTCGGGGCTCCAGAGAGGGGAATCAGTCGCCATCGTCATCATCAAACATCCTCCATCACCAATTTCATGATGCTCACTGCCATGCGCGAGTAATTCAATCATAGGCTTGTTGGACGGTGATGGGTTGGATGAGATTTATCATGTAATCGAGTTAGTTTTGTTAGGGTTTGATCCCTAGTATCCACTATGTTCTGAGATTGATGTTGCTATGACTTTGCTATGCTTAATGCTTGTCACTAGGGCCCGAGTGCCATGATTACAGATCTGAACCTATTATGTTTTCATGAATATATGTGAGTTCTTGATCCTATCTTGCATGTCTATAGTCACCTACTATGTGTTATGATCCGGCAACCCCGAAGTGACAATAATCGGGACCACTCCTGGTGATGACCATAGTTTCAGGAGTTCATGTATTCACTATGTATTAATGCTTTGGTCCGGTACTCTATTAAAAGGAGGCCTGAATATCCCTTAGTTTCCGCTAGGACCCCACTGCCACAGGAGGGTAGGACAAAAGATGTCATGCAAGTTCTTTTCCATCAGCACACATGACTATATTTGGAATACATGCCTACATTACATTGATGAATTGGAGCTAGTTCTGTGTCAGCCTAGGTTATGACTATTACATGATGAACTGCATCCGGCATAATTCTCCATCACTGATCCATTGCCTACGAGCTTTCTGTATATTGTTCTTCGCTTATTTACTTTTCCATTGCTATTGTTACAATCACTACAAAATACCACAAACATTACTTTTGCTATCATTACCTTTTGCTACCATTACCACTACTATCATATTACTTTTCTACTAAATACATTGCTGCAGATATTAAGTTTCCAGGTGTGATTGAATTGACAACTCAGCTGCTAATACTTGAGAATATTCTTTGGCTCCCCTTGTGTCGAATCAATAAATTTGTGTTGAATACTCTACCCTCGAAAACTATTGCGATCCCCTATACTTGTGGGTTATCACGCATCATCAATCATGTTGTGTGGCGAGCTGCAGCCTCTCGGTGGTGACATACCTATCTTGATCCATGGCGCTGACGCCGTGCGCCAAGGGTCTATTCAACCCTGGTGATGACGCACAACACGGTGTCGTCCATTGCGTTGCCAGGGAGCGCCTCTGCCCCAAAGGGCCATGGCGGCTTCTCGTTTTTCTCGTCAAGGCGACACTTCGGTGGTCTATTCAACCCTGGTGATGACGCACAACATGGCGTCATCCATTGCGTTGCTAGGGAGCGCCTCTGCCTCGAAGGGCCATGGATGCTTCTCGTTTTCCTCATCAAGGCGACACTTCGGTGGGTTGGCATGCTTGGAAAAGGTGGATGTGGTATGGAATGCGCTTGTTGCCTCCGTGCATTGTGCGCCGCCTAGGTTTATGCCTAATATCGCTGGGTGGTGGCGGGAAACTGATGAGGAAATGTCAGGAAATGGTGGCGTTTTCATAAAACGCCATCAATTAATGGAAACATATCATAGAAGGTACATCGAGCTAGCTTGACATGTGCGGGCACATTGCTCACCCAATGCTATAATTGATATACTTGTGTGCCCAACAGAGTACACTACTCACGTTAAAGAATACCGTTTTGTACACAAGGAGCATAGATGTTGTGCAGATTGGGTAAATCATGGCAAATGATTAAACTAAGGAACATGTTGCTGATGATTTCAAGAATGACACACAATAATTTACCAGCAAGCGTCGTTTGCCAAGAACACACAAAGCTTATTAGCATGAAATATCTTTGTTTTTGTCAGTCTTCCCACACAATTAGCCGGTGCATCCTTGTCAATTGCCCGCATTCACCTCACCATGTCGGCCTCTGCTTACGTCTCTCGGCGCGCTCTGCTTAGCGTTAGGCGCCGCGACGTGCTCTGCTCGCGTTCCTCCACACGCTCGGCTTGTGGACGGCTTTTTTCCTGCGTGTTCGACCACTAGTAGAAAAAGGGGCTTTGGTTCGGCCAGAAAAGAGCATTAGTACCGGTTGCATTACGAACCGGGACAAATGTGAGCATTAGTCCCGGTTCGAGCGGCTAGGGCACCGTACAGGCATTACTCCTGGTTCAAATGGGACCTTTAGTCCCAGTTGGTGCCACGAACCGGGACTAAAGGGTCTGATGCCCATTAGTACCGGTTCATGGCACCAACTAGTACTAAAGGTTAGACCTTTAGTACCGGTTCGTGCCACGAACCGTTACTAATGGTGCAATTTTCAAATCCTACCCCCCCCCCTTGTGTATCGCCTTTTCAGTTTTGTAAAAAGCAAAAGAAAATGATAAAAACTTCAAAAGTTAAAATCCTTCGAGATGTAGTTATGTTACTACATCTACTAGTTAGAAAAATTTAAAAACTTAAATTTGGACATGTTTTGCAAAAAGTGTAGGGAAAATGTAAAACGGCTATAACTTTTGCATACGATGTCAGAAAAAACGTATAATATACCAAAATGTTCAGCACGAAAATCCGCATCTGATTTTGACAGCCTACGTCCTGTTTGCAAATTCAAGAAGTATTAGTGTTACTAAATAATTATTCAAGAATATTAGTGTTACTAAATAATTATTTCAGTTTTTTTAAATTTTGGTCAAATCTGGTCAAACTGTGGTCAAACAATGGTCAAACTACTTATTCAATAAATATTAGTGTTACTAAATAATTATTCGTTTTAGAACAATAGTTTTAAACTTAAATAGTGAAATGTGTGACTCCTAAGGGTTAATAGGATTGACATCTTAATATTGTCAGCAAAACAAAAAGTGCAGACTTGGAAACGAGGGAGAATAGAACCCGGAAGTTAAGCGTGCTCACGCTGGGGGACTGGGAGGATGGTTGACTGTCCGGGAAGTTAGATGATTTGGAATGATGAGGGGTGATTAGAGATTAAATTGAGCAGCGATGAGGGGTGATTAGAGATTAGAGGTTAAAATAATTCAGAAATTTGAAAATTGGGAAAAAATTTCAAAAAAAATTTCAAAAAAAATCCTTTAGTACCGGTTGGTGTTACCAACCGGGACTAAAGGTGGACCTCCAGGCAGCGGCCACGTGGAGGGCCTTTAGTCCCAGTTTGTATAAGAACCGGGACTAAAGGGGGGACCTTTAGTAACGACCCTTTAGTCCCGGTTCTAGAACCGGGACTAAAGGCCCTTATGAACCGGGACAAAAGGCCCTTTTTCTACTAGTGGACTTCTATATGCATATATATGGTTGCTCGCCATTGAGGCGGCCGCGTAGTGCTCTGCTCGCGTCCCTCCACATGCGCTCTGTCGGTGATGGGGGCCAGCGCACGGTCACGTTGGGGGCCCCATATCCATGCGATTGCACCGCGCGCGTTGCCACGATGCAGTTACGTGTGGCATGATGGATTTTCGCACTGCAAATTACAACAGAGAACCGCCATCCAGGCGTGCTGATATTCCAGGCCATCTGGCTTCCCCATTAATTCCTACGACCATTATAACCTTAGGCTCTTCATCCTTCAGATCGTGCCCCACAACACAGCAAGCACACCCACAATGACACATACAGAGAGGATACCTAGCAGTGGTCCAATGGAGTTCAGAGAGCATAAAGTGGAGAATGACATGAGGGAGATAGATCTCTTGGTGCCGTACACCATCGACCCGGCTGTGGTGGAGGACTACATCAACACCATGGAGTAGTTTCTTTCTTGAGACAAGTACAAGGTGGTCGGCATCGACCTCCAGTACACCGGTGGTCATCCCGGCATAAATCAGAAGGTTGCCGTCACCCAGTTGTGCATGTGCCATCATGTCTTCATCTACCACTACTGCATGGCCATAGAGCCTTGTGACCGTTTTGCCAGGTTTGTCAACAGCACCAACTACAAGTTCGCTATGGTGGAAGCCGCCCACGATGTGAAAGAGCTCAAGGTTACATGTTTGGCCTGCAAGAACCTTGTCGAAATCAATGACCACTACAGGGTCTAGGGTAGCATAAAGAAGGACTCCCTGGTTGAACTCGCCTCGGCCATCATTGAGCCCTACTACGAAAAGATGAAGCAGGATGCCAACAAAACACGTCCCGTATCCTGGCACAGGGACTGGATGTGGCAACTGGATGAACCTGACATCAAGTTTGTGACGAAGAACATGTACACATGCTACGAGATGCACAGGCGGATCATTGACATGAGGGAGTGCCTCCTTCCCGTAATCGACGAGGCCGGATCGAGCCACGAGCAGAGCAGTGGCGGCAAGCATCACAAGATGAAGTAGATGATAATCAGATGATCATTTATTCTAGTTAATTTTGAATGTAATAGTTTACTTTGATGTGTGCAAATGTCATGTGTGTACTAGCCACCTATGTAATTGGATATTTAATTTGGTAGTGCAATCATGTCCATATTAGTATATATGTTGTTGTTCTGTATGCAATTGATACGTCTCCAACGTATCTATAATTTTGATTGTTCCATGTTGTTATATTATCATTCTTGGATGTTTTCCATTCATTTTATAGCAACTTTATATCATTTTTGGGACTAACCTATTGACATAGTACCTAGTGCCAATTGTTGTTTTTGCCTATTTTTTACTTTGCAGAGTATCCGTACCAAATGAAGTCCAAATGCCATGAAACTTTTTGGAGATTTTTTCTGCCAGAAGAAAGCTTGGGAGCCAAGGAAGTAATAGAGGGGAGGCCCTTGGGGACTGAGGGAGTCCTGGATTAGGGGGGTGTTCGGGCAGCCGGATTCCAGGACTATGAAGATACAAGGTTGAAGACTTCGTCCCGTATCCGGATGGGACTTTCCTTGGCGTGGAAGGCAAGCTTGGCGATGCGGATATTCAAGATCTCGTACAATTGTAACTGACTTTGTGTAACCCTAATCCTCTCCGGTGTCTATATAAACCGGAGGGTTTTAGTCCGTAGGACAACTTCATCATACAACAATCATACCATAGGCTAGCTTTTAGGGTTTAGCCTCCTTGATCTCGTGGTAGATCTACTCTTGTACTACCCATATTATCAATATTAATCAAGCAGGACGTAGGGTTTTACCTCCGTCAAGAGGGCCCCAACCTGGGTAAAACATCGTGTTCCTTGCCTCCTATTACCATCCGGCCTAGACGCACAGTTCGGGACCCCCTACCCGAGATCCGCCGATTTTGACACCGACATTGGTGCTTTCATTGAGAGTTCCTCTGTGTCGTCACCTTTAGGCCCAATGGCTCCTTCGATCATCAACAACGATGCAGTCCAGGGTGAGACTTTTCTCCCCAGACAGATCTTCGTCTTCGGCGGCTTCGCACTGCAGGCCAAGTCGCTTGGCCACCTTGAGCAGATCGAAAGCTACGCCCCTGGCCATCAGGTCAGGTTTGGAAGCCTAAACTACACGGCTAACATCCTCGGGGACTTGATCTTCGACGGATTCGAGCCACAGCCAAGCGCGCCGCACTGTCTCTATGGGCATGATATAGCTCTGTCACCGAACAGCGCCTTGGAGGCCGCTCACGCATCGGTTCCGACCATTGATTCGGAGCCTACTGCGCCGATCAAGGATCAGTAGTTGGACGCTGCCTCAGGGGCTGTGATCTCAGAGGCGATCGAGCCGAACTCCAGCCCCGTACTCCGCATGGCCCGTGACTCTGAGGAGCCGGATTCCTTTCCGAACTCCGAGCCCCCCGCGCCCCTACCGATCGAATCCAATTGGGCGACGATAATGGAGTTCACCGCCGCAGACATCTTTCAGCACTCGCCCTTCGGCGACATCCTGAATTCGCTAAAGTCTCTCTCTTTATCAGGAGAGCCCTGGCCGGACTACGGTCAGCAAGGATGGGATTCAGATGATTAAGAAATTCAAAACCCACCCACCACCCACTTCGTAGCCACTGTCGATGACTTAACCGACATGCTCGACTTCGACTCCGAAGACATCGACGGTATGGACGACGATGTAGGAGAAAACCAAGAACCAACGCCTATAGGGCACTGGACAGCCACCTCATCTCACAATGTGTACATGGTGGATACCCCTAAAGGAAGCAACAACGAGGAAAACGGGGATGGAAAGAGGGATTGATCTCTCGAAAAACAATCAAAGCGTCGGCATAAACGCCGACCCAAGCCCCGCCTCGATAAAGACCCAGCCATAGAGCAGGATGAGCCGGTAGACGACGAGCATGCCTTAGAGCAACCGTCCCAAGAGGACAACCCGGATAGAGAAACCGAACATTCCTCCCCCGGCGAAAATGGCATTTCGGACGACCCTATGCCGGACAAGCCCACGAAGCAGAAGAACCTCCACAAACGGCTCGTTGCAACCGCACGCAGCCTAAAAAAGTAGAAGCGGAAGCTAAAAACTGCGGAAGATGCACTCAGGATCAGATCGAGTAAAGTAATCAATACCGCAGACAAATACGGCGACAGTCGCCGCACTAAAAGCTATCCGAAGAGAAAGCTACTGCCTGAATTCGACAAGGAGGCCTTAGAGCCCTCGCATTCCAAAAGTGAGAAAGCCGCACGGTCGGATAGATGACCCCATGGCCAACATAAAGCGGCAAGTAGCGCCGCACTTAAGCCGGCATGCGACCCACTTAAGGATTCGCATCATGGCCTAGCCAGGTCCATTTACGGGCCAAGAAAGCAAGCTCTCGTAAGCAATGCAGTAAAGCCATTATCAGAATCCGGCACACCCAAATACAGGGGTGCCGCACACCCCCTATGTTTCACCGATGAGGTCCTGGATTATGAATTTCCAGCGGGATTCAAACCCGTAAACATAGAGGCATATGATGGAACAACAGACCCTGGAGTCTGGATCGAGGATTATATCCTCCACATACATATGGCTAGAGGAAATGACCTCCACGCCATAAAATACTTACCCCTCAAGCTTAAAGGGCCAGCCCGGCATTGGCTCAAAAGCCTTCCTGAAAACATAATCGGAAGTTGGGAAGAGCTCGAGGATGCTTTCCGAGCAAATTTTCAAGGGACCTATGGCCGCCCTCCGGATGTAGACGATCTTAGTCACATAACTCAACAGCCTGGAGAGTCAGCTCGGCAATTCTGGAATAGATTTCTTACTAAAAAGAATCAGATAGTCGACTGTCCGGACACTGAAGCCTTAGCGGCTTTCAGGCATAATGTCTGAGATGAATGGCTCGCCAGACACCTCGGCCAAGAAAAGCCAAGAACAATGGCTGCACTAACAAGCCTCATGACCCGCTTTTGCACAGGAGAGGATAGCTGGTTGGCAAGATGCAGCACCAGTGACCCAAGTACATCCGAAACTAGGGATGGAAACGGAAAACCGCGACGCAAGAAGGACCGTCGCCGGACTAAGGAAAAAAGTCCGAAGAGCACGGCAGTCAACGCCGGATTCAAAAGCTCACAACAGAATCAGAAAAAGCTGCCCCTCCAAGATAACAGGGACGACCTATCCAACCTAAACAAAATCTTGGATGGGATATGTCAAATACACAGCACTACCGGAAAGCCTGCTAACCATACCCACAGAGATTGTTGGGTTTTCAAACAATCCGGCAGACTCAATGCCGAACACAAGGGGCTCGACACACCAAGCGAAGACGAGGACGAACCCCAAAAGCAGAGTACCAGGAAACAAAAGAATTTCCCACAAGAAGTAAAAAAAGTAAACTTACTCCACATAACAAAACGTGCGGCGCCCATAAAGGTACGTTGTAACACCCTCGATGCGACTATATCTCCCACGTGTCGAGGCACGACTTAGAGGCATAATCGCATTGAAGGCATATGTCGCAAGTTAGGCAATCTTCACAACATCCCATCTAATATGAATAATAAAGGGGAGATAACATAGTTGGCTTACACTCGCCACGTCAATCAAGATACATAAATAACATTACATCATCCAAACACTCATGGCCCGACTATGGCGCCAAAATAAAAGATAACCCAACATGCGACATGGTCCCGTTCACCCCCAACTGGGAACCACTACTGATCATCAGGAAAGGAAACATAGTAACATTGAGAGTCCTCGTCGAACTCCCACTTGAGCTCGAGCGCATCACCTGGAGCGGAATCATCAGGCCCTGCATCTGGTGTAATAATAATCTGTGAGCCACAGGGACTCAGCAATCTCGCACCCTCGTGATCAAGACTATTTGAGCTTATAGGTAAGGCAAGGTAAAAATATATGTGGAGCTGCAGCAAGCGACTAGCAAATATGGTGGCTATCCTGTTCGCAAAAGAGAGCGAGAAGAGGAGGCAAAGCGTGAGCGAGAAACTAGAGAGCAACCTGCGCAAACATTACTCCAACACCGTGTCCACTTCCCGGACTCCGCCGAGAAGAGGCCATCACGGTAACTCACACGGTTGATTCATTTTAGTTAAGTTTAAGGTTCAAGTTATCTACAACTGGACATTAACAAATTCCCATCTGCCCATAACCGCGGGCACGGCTTTCGAAAGTTCAATCCCTGCAGGGGAGTCCCAACTTAGCCCATGACAAGCTCTCACGGTCAACGAAGAAATAGACCTCCTCCCAAGACGTTCCGATCAGACTCGGTATCTCGGTTCTTCAAGACACTTCGATAGGTTAAAACAATACCAGCAACACCGCCCGAATGTGCCGACAAATCCCGATAGGAGCTGCACATATCTCGTTCTTAGGGCACACTCAGATGAGCCAGACATCGGGTAGGCCAGCCCAGAGTCGCCCCTGATAGCCCCGGACATCGCTCGGTTGGACCAACACTCAGAGGAGAACTGGCCCGGGGGGGTTTAAATAAGATGACCCACGGGCTCCGGAAACTTAAGGGAAAAAGAGGCTAGGTGGCAAATGGTAAAACCAAGGTTGGGCATTGCTGGAAAAGCTTTAATCAAGGCAAACTATCAAGGGGTTCCCATTATAACCCAACCGCGTAAGGAACGCAAAATCTGGGAACAAAACACTAGGCGAGAGGCCGAGCCTTCCACCCTTTACCAAGTATATAGATGCATTAAGATAACAAGACAATATAATGATATCCCAACAAGTAAATAAATGTTCCAACAAGGAATGGCCTCCAATCTTCACCTGCAACTAGCAACGCTATAAGAGGGGCTGAGCAAAGCGGTAACATAGCCAATCAATGGTTTTCTAGGACAAGGTGGGTTAGAGGTTTGACATGGCAATTTGGGAGGCTTGAAATCAAGTGGTAGGCATCGTAGAATTAGCGTAGCAAAAGAGCGAGCATCTAGCAAAGCAAAGATAGTAGTGATTTCGAGGGAAAGTTGTCAGAGTTGACTGGATCCTCGAAAGAAAACTCAACGGGCTCCTCGTTAGCGAACTCGTCTCCCCGATCTACCCAAACAAGACAACCAAGCAACAAGGACACAATCAACCACGTGCAAGGATCAAACAATATGATGCAAAGATGGTATGCTATGCGGGATGCGATGCGGGATGCATATGCAAGATTTGACAGGGAATGCATGAACCTGGCCTCAAATTGGAAATCCAAGTGTGCCACTGGAAAGATGAGATGAAATCTCTTGAAAATGATATAAAGATCACTGGAATCGGAGTTATGGTTTGGAAATGGCAAGCGATTCAAATATGACACCGATCTACGATTTACAACAAGTAGTCATCTAACTGCAATGAGATGAACATGCTACAGCACCCAAACATGGCAACAAAATACACGGAAGGGATGCATTCAAGATGCTTAACAAAAGTCTAGCACTGAGCTACGGACAATTCATCCATTATCAGGTTCAAACGAGCATGGCAAAAATGCATATGGTAAACAGATCTCAGACTTAGTGAAATTAACACTTGTCTGAAATTTCAGATCAGGTGGCACTCTTCGGAGCAACAAAACTACATACTACAGGACCTGAACATGGCAAAGTAAAACATGGCATGGAGCTACTCAATGAGCTTAACAAAAGTCCCTTAGTGACCTTGAGCCAAAAGGGATCATAAAATACAATTGCAAGCATGTGAACATGGCAAAAACATAATCAGTTCTCAGACTTAGTGAAAACTGGCACATGCTGAAAAACAGATATCAAGTAGGCATGTTTACGAGCTCGATGCACTCACTACGGAGCAAGTCATGATAATCTAAGCATACACCCATCAAGAATACACAAAATGCAAGCTATACATGGCAAGAACAATAGCATAGCATGCACGGATCAACTACAACATCATCGGCAAAATCGCTAACAATTAGACAATCTGCCCAGATTCACGAAGTAGCAAAAGTAGAGCTCGATTGACTCAAGCTAGGATGCTCCATAATTGCAAACAAAGAGATGGATGGATAGAGCACTACAAGATCAACAAAACATCCTTAATGATCATCCTCAAAAGAGGCACGGATCACTAGGAAACAACATGAACCTATGGCCATATGAGATAAACAGGCCAAGAACTTAGTGGAAATGCTAAGTCCCTGAAATCAGCATTACCAAGTGCCTCACTTTGCAAGCTTGTGCTAGTCACCACACACATTACAAAAATACATGGGTTGCACCTCTGGAAAAATGACAAAACCCTTAACAAAACATATGTAGATCTCATGGGCATATCATGCACACAATAATCATGGCAAAAATGACAAATATCTAAATGGAGTAGCAGATCTGACAGTTAACTCAAGTAGCACTCTTCTAACAGCATTTCGGGCATCAAGATGAACTCAAATGAAAATGATGCAATGGAATGAAATGATGTACTCTCTGAGGTGAACATTTTGATATGCTATATGCCCAAATCGGAGCTACGGGTGCAAAGTTATAGCATGATGAAGATGATCATATGAGCTAGGGTTTCGGGCAAAAAGTCAACCCAAACGGATCTAGATCTGAGATCCGGCGGCACGCTTCCCGAGGTTCGCCGGAGATTCACTGTAGCTGGCCGGAGCTTGTCGAGGACGCCGGAGTAGGGCCGTCCGGAGCTTGTGGCGGCGAGGAGAAGGCGGCGCCGGCGCGGCGGCGCTCACCGGCGACGAGGCGGCGCGGGGCGGACCCGGGGCGGGGCGGCGGAGGCTCGGCCTTGCGCGGCGGGGCGGCGCGCCGGAGATGGCGGGCGGCGGCGCCGGACTGGAGGTAGTGGGCTCGGGGGGGCGGATCTGGGCCCGTCGGGCCCCGGCGGCGCGCGGGTCGGCGGCGGTGACGTGGCGGCGCGGGAGTGGCTGGCGGCGGTGTGTCCGGCGCGGTTCGGACGTCTCTGGCCGCGCGGAGACGATATCTTTTAGGGTTTCGGACGAGGGAGATCCGGATTTCGGGGAAGGGGTCTATATATAGCCATAGAGGGAGCTAGGAGAGTCCAAATGAGGTGCGGTTTGCGGCCATGCGATTGTGATCGAACGCTCTAGATGATGGAGAGGGTTTTGGTGGGTTTTGGGCCAACTTGGAGGGGTGTTGGGCTGCAACACACACGAGGCCTTTTCGGTCCCTCGGTTAACCGTTGGAGCATCAAACAAAGTCCAAATGGTACGAAACTTGACAGGCGGTCTACCGGTAGTAAACCAAGACCGCTTGGCAAGTCTCGGTCCAATCCGGAAATTTTTAATCCCGACACACGAAAGAAAGGTAGAAATGACCACCGGAGGAGAACGAAGCGCCGGAATGCAAAAGGGACAACGGGGAAAATGCTCGAATGCATGAGATGAACACATATGCAAATGCAATGCACATGATGACATGATATGATATGCATGACAACGACAACAACACACGGAGACAAAAACCTGAACCCGAGAAAATAAAATAACTTAACGCCGGAAACGACATGAGTTGGAGTACAAATTGGGAAAGTCATATCCGGGGTGTTACATACGCACCCCACGGCCTATCCCAAAGGAATCCCGCCACAGGTTGTCAAAACCAATCATCTTCAATCATCTGGATTATTCTAGAAGTGTCAGGAACCCAGGCTGGACTGCCCTGGTACTCGATCCAATAATTGGCGGACTCCAGTTTTCAAATGTCCTTATGGACGGTGGCAGCGGACTCAACCTGATATATCAGGACTCAATCCGCCACACGGGGATCGACCCAAAAAGAATTCGCCACAGCAAAACCTCCTTTCAAGGAGTAACGCCAGGTCCGGACACCCATTGCATGGGTTTTCTCCGGCTCTAGGTTATTTTCGGCTCTGCCGATAACTTCCATCGCGGAAAGCTGACTTTCCACATCGTCCCATTCTCAAGTCGCTATCAAGCACTACTGGGACGCGACGCTTTCGCCCGCTTTAACGCAATACCGCATTATGCATCTCTTACGCTTAAGATGCCCGGTCCATGCGGCATCATCTCCTTAAAGGGGAAGCAGTGAGAACACCTCCCCCAAGCGGAGGATTGTGCGGCCACTTTAGCAGCCCCACAATACAATGGCTTCACCAGCCAGAACATCGGAACAGGTCATTAAGACCACGGACACGGATAGACGAGTCCGGCACAAAAGTATCATTGATAAAGGCTTAGTGGCCATATACCCCTGCACTAGGGGCTTCACACGTATAAAATAAGAGACAATAAAGCTCAATTTTTCATATTTTATTTACACTTTGTTTATTTCATATAACTTTTGTTCGGCACGCCCCTTTTTCAACTTAGTTGCTCTCTTTTTACAGATGAACGTCGTGCTGCGCCCGTCCAGGATACGGCACAACGGAGACATGGGCGCAGACGTGCAGTAGGGACCCGTTCCAAGGATTCTTTTCAGATTAAGACCCTACGTAAACCTTTCTTACTGTCTCTTGTTCATACACATCCCCTGGTTCTATGACCAAGGAGGAGGCTGGCGTCTTGGCATGTGGCCATGTCAGAATTCTTGCGCGTACCTGGACACTAGGGGCTTCTTCCTCAGAGCGTTACCTCACCCGCTCTCATAAAGACCGAATACCTTAGGGAGTGTTCGGCGTCGCGAGTTTGGCCTTATATGCATCAGCTCCGAGTCATGATTTTGGTCAAATGTTGGGTTGCCTGGCTCCTATGTTCGTCTGCCTTACGTTCCGCTCTATCGGCTAAGGCGGCACCAGGAGAACTACTGCGATTGTGCCCTGGTTCGACCAGGCGAGCACCTCAGTAGAGAAAGCCGAAAACCGACTGTCATGATATGGCATGAGACTAGTCAACCACTCGATGACTCTCCGGAATCTGTAGGATTCCTCCACATTAACGAAGGGCCGTTTCCGGGCCAGGCACATACGCGCCTCGAATTCGGGCGAGCACAGTCGCCACCAGGGGCTACCTAAATAGTCCCATTGTCAAGCTCCTATGGCTAAGTGAAAGTGTTAAAGCATTATAGTTCGGTTGCCTAGCTTGCTGCGCTATCACCTCCTTTGTAGGACCAAGACGTTGGATTAAGTGTGAAAATGCGCCTTCTACGAGCACCCCCGCACTACGTGCGTGGGGGCTGAAGCCAACGATTGCAATCTTTCAGATTTTGTATATATATCTTAAAACGGCATCACAGGAGGTGTTCCAAATACTTGAAGGCACAAGTATAAAAGGCTACTACAATTCATCAAAATATTGCTTTATAATTACATATGCTATCAGAACATAGCATCCTTCGAGCACTGCGTCTCTATTACACTAGCGCCTTCAAGGACTTCATGAAAATAGTGCTCGGAGGGTACTCGGCTTTTGTCCGAATCTCGGGATGCAACGACGGTGGTCTCCATCTCTGCCCAGTATGTCTTGACACGGGCAAGAGCCATCCGTGCGCCCTCTATGCATGCTGACCTCTTCATCGCATTGATACGTGGCACTGCGTCAAGGAATTGCTGCACCAAGCTGAAATAACTCTTCGGCTCCAATCTCCCCGGCCACAGATGACCCATGACATACTTCATGGAGAGTCTGGACAATCTATTCAGTTCGGCCCATTGAGCCATACGATTGTCCACTGCCAGTGGATGCTGTGGGATTCTGGAACTGCGACCAGAAAAGCCTTTCCACTTCGCGATCGTCTTGATCTCGAAAATATTCGGTCGCATCAGCAGCACTCGCTGCCAAATACAGATAGGTGTCCTCCGCACTCCACATCCGGTCCAACGGAGCAAACTTCGGATCGCAAAACTTCCTCCGCAGCATAGAGGGCTTTCCAGCTGCAATCTGTCCGGCCTGACACAGCTCCTCCTTCGCAGCTCTCATCACAGAGCGAGCATCCTTGGCATCAGCAATGGCCTTCTCTAAGTCCGTCTGTCTTGCCCGGTCTTCTTTCTCAAGAAACTTGCAACGGTCAGCAGCACTTTTTAACTTCACGGCCATCACGGCCATCTCCTTCTTGCTTCGGCAGTGAACAGCTTGTTCGGCTCTTAGCTCTTCAAGGGCCTTCTCGGCAGCCGCATCACTTTTCCTGGCTTGTTCCTTAGCTCGGGCAAGTTCCGCCCAAAGACTCTCCACGGCGGCCGCACCATCTGCATCAAGCACACACATTGTAAGATACTGGCATAAAGCTCCTCTTACTAGATGCCGCCCGAGGAATTGCATACCTTGAGCCTCATCAAGCCGCTCGTTGACGAGCGCGATGTCGGCATCTGTCATGTCAAGTTGCCGCTTTAGTTCGGCAAAATCATCAGTTCGGTTCGATTCTGGACACTTCGCCACCTGTATACAAAGGCAACATTTTATACCTGGGATTATGATCCTCTGCGCGCCGTAAATTTTGACAACGCATAGAGTCTCAGGGGCTACTATCTACACAGGGCGCATCTTGTTTATGCGCAACTAACAAAGAAGTACATTATCAAACGTAACTCAAAACCCGTCAGCAAACTTCTGACGGCCTCATGCAATCCGCTTTCCGCGGACGAAATCCTTCCAATCACCGTACCCATCAATGCACGGTGCTCCTCTGAGATAGAAGCTCGCCCCAGCAGAATCATCAGCTCCTCCGGCCACGCATCGGACGGTGCCGGACTCGTCCTATGACCTCCGTCAAAGGCCGGACGTAGAGAAACTTGGGGGGACATATGGCTACCTTCCACCCCTGCCGGATTCGGAGAAACCCTCCGCGATGACACCTCAGGGTCGCCCGCCTCGCCAGGCGGTACGGTAGGGGGAGGCGTTCCACTCTCCATCATCTCCGGAAGAAGATCCCCCGAAGACGAGCTCTGCTAAGAAGGGCTGAGGTCCGAGCTACAAAGTTAAATTTCGGTTAATCTTCTCAGATAAAAAGCAAGGATTTCTCTCATCCCTCCAAAGGAAAATCTTTCTCTACTTACGGCTCGCTGGAGGGCTGATTCCTTTGATGGCGTAGTTCAGCCGAGGATCTCCCCGGCGTCGGACCCTTTGACGAGGACTTTTTCCCCCGCTTTGAGGCCATGGTCTCCGGGTCGTCAGAGGCGGCCCTCTTCTTCCCCTTAGGAGAGGAATTGTCGGTTCTTCCCTTCAGAGCAGCCTCCTTCGAGGAGGCCATAGTTTCCTTGTCCTCCCCCTCACTTCCCTGCAAAGCCACGATCTTCAACATCCTGACTAGCAAGGGATCCGACCTGGTCTCAGGAAGGGGAACCGGACACCTGATCAGCTTTGCCTTCGCTATCCACTCCTGTTTAAAAGGACATATCTTTTAGGGGCAAATTTATGACAATTTTACGGATAGCGGGTCCGGGCACAAGGTTACTTACTTGAGTATCCGGGCGATTGCAGCTTAAACCTGTGTCCTCGGTCAAATCCGGACACATTGCTTGTGATCCGAAGAACATTTTATACATCTCCACGGGCGTTGCGCCCATAAAATGCTGGAAAGCTCGTGGTCCCTCTGGATTAAACTCCCACAGACGAAGGGAGCGACGTTTGCCGGGCAGTGTTCGGCGAATCAGCATGACCTGTGTCACCTTGACCAGGTTGAGGTCTCTTTCTAAGAGATCCCTAATGCGGCCCTGCAACAAGGGCACATCTTTGGATAACCCCCAATCTAATCCTTTGTTGACCCATGACGCTAGCCGTGGTGGGGGACCCGAGCGAAAGGCAGGAGGCGCCACCCACTTGGCGCTCCTGGGAGCAGTGATATAGAACCACTCTCATTGCCACAAGCCGAGCTCCTCTTGAAAGGAGCCCTCGGGCCATGGAGCATCAGCATTCTTACTTATGACAGCGCCTCGGCACTCTGTGTGCCATCCCTCGATCATCTTCGGCTCCACTCCAAATGTCTTGAGCCATAATCCGAAGTGAGGAGTAACACGGAGGAACGCTTCGCACACAACGATGAATGAGGAAATGTGGAGGATGGACTCCGGAGCTAAGTCATGAAATTCCAGCCCATAATAGAACATCAGCCCCCTCACGAAGGGATCCATCGGGAAGCCTAACCCCCGAAGGAAGTGAGACATGAACACTATGCTCTCACCGGGCTAGGGACTAGGAATAGCCTGCCTTTGAGCAGGCAACCTATGCAAAATTTCGGTGGTCAAGAACTTAGCCTCTCTCAACTTTAGCACGTCCTCCTCCGTGACGGAGGAGGGCATCCATCGGCCTTGAAGGACGGAACCGGACATTGTCGAAGGTTCGAAGCTCCTGGAATCTAGAGCCTAGGGTGTTGGAACTCGAGGCGACGGGTGAACTTGTTTTGAGATTGGAGAAAAGGAGTAAGGCATTGGTCTCTTTATAAGAGGTTGAATACCAAGAGCCCTCCCCGTAACCGTTTGGGACTCGCCTTTAATCGAGAAGACATGCTAACGAGCACAATTGGGTTACCCACGTCCGTATTGATGAGAATCCTATAAATAAAGGGGACACGATCTCTGCTTTGACAAGACATGCCAAGGAAACCGCCGCGCAAAACACGCTGAGGTGGAAAAGTGAAAACGATTCGAATAAAGGCTTGGCCATAGTGTGATGTCACGCTGCGGAATACGTCAGTGGATTAGATTTGTGTTAATATTATTCTCTCTGTGGCAATACGTGGAAACTTATTTTGCAGAGCCGGACACTACTCTTGGTGTTTACAAACTTTTATGAAGAATTTGGAAGAGGAACCCGCCTTGCAATGCCGAAGACAATCTACGTGCCGGACTCGTCGTCATTGAAGCCTGGTTCAGGGGCTACTGAGGGAGTCCTGGATTAGGGGGTGTTCGGGTAGCCGGACTATACCTTCATCCGGACTCCAGGACTATGAAGATACAAGATTGAAGACTTCGTCCCGTGTCCGAATGGGACTTTCCTTGGCATGGAAGGCAAGCTTGGCGATGCGGATATTCAAGATCTCCTACCATTGTAACCGACTTTGTGTAACCCTAACCCTCTCCGCTGTCTATATAAACGGGAGGGTTTTAGTCCGTAGGACAACTTCATCATACAACAATCATACCATAGGCCAGCTTTTAGGGTTTAGCCTCCTTGATCTCGTGGTAGATCTACTCTTGTACTACCCATATTATCAATATTAATCAAGCAGGACGTAGGGTTTTACCTCCGTCAAGAGGGCCCGAACCTGGGTAAAACATCGTGTTCCTTGCCTCCTGTTACCATCCGGCCTAGACGCATAGTTCGGGACCCCCTACCCGAGATCCGCCGGTTTTGACACCGACAGGGACCACAACCCACCAAGGCGAGCCAGAGGCCCCTGGCATGCCCAGGTGGGTGGTGGGGCCCATGGGAGTCCATTGCACCACCTCTCAACTCTATGAATACCCAAGTATTCCAAAAACACTAGGGGATTCAACGACACAAAATTCTAGCCGCCGCAAGTTCAAGGACCACAAGATCCAATCGGCACCTTGTCGGAGGGCAACACGATCATGGAGGGGTTCATCATCCTCATTGGTGCTCCTTCGATGATGCGTGAGTATTTTACCATAGACCTACGGGTCCTTCCAATGAAGCGTGAGTAGTTTACCACAGACCTACGGGTCCATAGCTAGTAGCTAGATGGCTTCTTCTCTCTCTTTGATTCTCATTACAATTTTTTCCTCGATGTCCTTAGAGATCTATTTGATGTAATTACTTTTTGCAGTGTGTTTGTTGGGATCCGGTGAATTGCGAGTTTATGATCAGTTCTATCTATGAATATTATTTGATTCTTCTTTTATCTGTTATATGCATGATTGCTATAGCCTCGTATTTCTTCTCTAAAACTTTGGTTTTGTTTGACCAACTAGATGGATTTTTCTTGCAATGAGATGAGGTGCTTTGTGATGGGTTCGATCTTGTGGTGCCCTCACCCAGTGATAGAAGGGGTAGCGAGGCATGCATGTATCTTTGCTATTAAGGATAAAAATGTGGGGTCTATTCCTACATGAAAAGATCTTGTCTACATCATGTCATCGTTCTTATTGCATTACTGTGTTTCTCCATGAACATAATACACTAGATGCATGCTAGATAGCGGTCGATGTGTGGAGTATTAGTAGTGGATGCAGGCAGGAGTTGGTCTACTAATCTTGCATGAGATGCCTATATACATGATCCTTTCCTTGGATATTGTCATAATTATTTGCTCTTTTATCAATTTCCCAAAAGTAATTTGTTTACCCGTTGTATGCTATTTTCTCTAGAGAAGCCACTAGTGAAATCTATGGCCGCCAGGTCTATTTTATCATATTGTTTTCGGATCTATTATTCCAAAAACCCAAAAATATCTTGCTGCATTTTTTCTTCATTTATTTTATTCTCTATTTTTGCAAAATCTATTTATCCAATCTACTACAATTTTATCTATCGCAATACTGAGGAGGGATTGACAACCACTCTTACGCGTTGGGTTGCAAGTATTTGTTCTTTGTGTGCAGGTAACGCTTACATAGTGTTGCTTGGTTATCCCATTGGATTGATAACCTTGGTTTTATAACTAAGGGAAATACTTATTGTTGATGTGATGCATCATCCTCTCCTCTTTGGGGAAATAACAACACAGATACTAGCAATCAGGAAGATATTCTGGCACCATTGCCGGGGAGACATCATCAACATCTATTAGGTTCCTAATCACAAATCTCATCTCCTTGCAATTTACATTATTTGCCATTTGCTTCTCGTTTTCATCTCCCCCACTTCTGAAACGTTATTGCGAAAAGCACAAAAAAATTGTGTTTTTATTTGCCTTCTTTTTGTTTGCTTTTTTCCTGTTCGATTTTTTGTTCACTCGAATCTGCCATCATGACTAACCTATGTATGGCAGAGACAGATGATGGAAGAACTCCTAAAATTGCATGTTATGGTTATCTAGATGCTCAAAACATTTGTTTTGGGACACGGGAACATTATAGGAAAAGAAACCATCCAAGAATTCTTTAATTGTGTTGGAACTTTGACTTGTGATGATACTCCTATTCTTAAAAGGACTAAAACTTATGCGGAAGCTATTTTAGCACTAGTTCAGAAACTTGAAAATAGATTTATTCTTACTCATCCCACCTTGCAAAGATTATTTTTTGAGCTCCTCATTATAAAGGATCCTAAAGCTAAAAAGGCAGCCATCCTTGTTCTTATGAGTGAATTTGATCACATCGTGCGGGAGGCTATGATTTTTTTGATATTTATGGTATGAACCATGAAAAACCCGGTAATACATGAGATCATTTACAATAGTGAATATATATTAAGAAATTTTCTAGGTAATAATCAAATTTTTGATGAGAATCTTAGAAAGGAAATTCCTGTTTTCGATATGATCCAGCAAGTATTTAATGATGTTAATGAACAATATTCTTGGATTGTAGCCGAGAATCAAAGGGGATAGAAAGATGGAAAACTCTATAATGCTAAAATTTCTATGGACAATGTGTTTCAAGTTATATTTGAGAAACCACCAGAAAAAAACACACCTACTGAAAATAAGAAGAAAGTTTACGATACTTGAATCTATGCACTATGCCTAGCTAGGGGCATAAAACAATTATGCTTGTTGGGAGGCAACCCAATGAATAAAATTTATTTTTGCCTTTTCTTTCTGTTTTTGAGAGTTCACACAATTGTGCTACTCTTATGATTATGTTGTTATTTTTTAAGTAGTATTTGTGTCAAGTAAAGCCTATGGGATCATGTTTGGTGATAGTTGATTTGATCTTGTTGAAAAATAGAAACTTTTGCTCCCGGTAGCAGAATTGTTAAAAATCACAGAAGCTTGATAAAATTCTGTGTTTTTTACACAAGATTGACATACAAATTTCCTACATTTTCGTAATTTTCAGAATTTTTGGAGTTACATAAGTATGGTCAAAGTCCTGATTACTACAGACTATTTTGTTTTTGACACATTCTATTTTCGTTGCATTGTGGATTTATTTTGATGAATCTATGGATTGTATCAGGCGGTATAAGCCATGGTAAATAGGTATAATGCAATAATATAATATGAATGTGTTTGCAATAGTACTTAGAGTGTTAATTTGCTTGCTTATAATAATAGATCTCACAAAGGTTTTGTTAAGTTTTGTGTGACTGGAGTTTTCAAGTTTTGGGTGAGATAACGATGGATGAAGGAATAACGAGCGAGAAGATCCTAAGCTTGGGGATGACCATGGCACCCCAAGGTAATATTCAAGGAGAACCAATCAACTAAGCTTGGGGATGCCCCGGAAGGCATCCCCTCTTTCTTCTAACAACCATCGGTAATTTTACTTGGAGCTATATTTTTATTCGTCACATTTCATGAGTTTTGCTTGGAGCGTCTCGTGTTATATGAGTCTTTGCTTGTTCTTTCTTTTAGTTTTCATCCTCTCTGGACACGCCTATTTGAGAAAGCCATAATGATGCAATGATTTATTAGAATTCCTCTATGTGCTTCACTTATATCATTTTTGAGCACGGTGGTGCTTTAATTTTTGAAGAAATACTCTCATGCTTCACTTATATTATTTTGTGAGATGATGAAAAAAATTATTCATGCTCATCTTCTTCATTTAAATTTGTTTGAGAGCTTGTTATAAGTAATGGTAAAATATAAAATTAGTCCCAATGTGATAGATATTCAAGAGGGATATAATAAAAAAATTCATGAAGATCATTGGACAATATAAACTTGATTCCTTGTAATAGTTTTGAGACATGATGATACTGATATGTTAGTCATCACTAGTACAACAAGCTGCTAAACAAACGGTTTTTAACCCCTTTCCGCGACGACATTTGGAACCGTCGCCAAGTGAGAGTGGGCGATAGGGTGGTCCTTCCCACATGACCCAGAAATCGTTGGGGATATGCCCTCCTGGCACACACGCTCAGCAAAATGAGGTCGTGTGCAACCGGCGAGCGCTCAAATACAGAAATACATACAGTAGAGCTAAAAATATAATTATACGGCAAAATTGTTTTCGGTCACAAGTACATCCCACACAGTTAGTCCCCGCCAAACATTTCCATTTGTATGTACATCCCACACAATTGCTCCAAGGAAATATTTCCGTTCATAGGTACATCACACACAATTTTTCCCGTTAAATCGTTTGCGTTATTGAATATATCACACACGGTCCGTAGAATAAACTGTGTGGCAAAGGTTCTCCATCACACATAGTTTTTATGTGGTAAATGTTTGTGCAAGGTGGCCTAACACAAACAGATTTCAAGAGAAAGTCGTGTGTGATTGTTCATTGATCAAACATTGTTTATTCCTAGAAACTATGTGTGTTGCCAGAGGTCATCGCCCACGGTATTTTTTCATCAACCGTTTGCAATAGCAAAACCCAATTAGCAGGCTAAGTCGCCATTAGCAGGCTAATTATCCGATTATTCATAATCCATTTATTAATCTAATTGACATTTCATATTAAGCACACAATATATTTCATTTTCATAATTGAAATCCATCAGAGTACAACATCATATAGCTTCAGCACTCAGCTACCCCATTACACAACTACACCAGGACCAAGTTTCACATGCAACATCTATAACCTTTTGAAATTAGCATCATAGATGGTACATAGACAGATGTATATCATCTGGAAAACTACCGAAGCAGAAGGCGAATATTGAGCCTTCATTAATGTTGAAGGACTTTGTAACTTTAGGCTAGTGCCTGTGGATGATTGACCGTCCATCCTTCATCCTCTTCAGGAACACTTCAATATTGAACCGTGGGTGTTGTATGAATACCTTCCTCGCCTCCTAACCATACAAGTGGTTTGAGAGAAAATCATCAGTGAACTGCTTTGGGAAGGCCTGAAAACAAGGATGTGCATAAATATGTTCTCTATATTGGCAATGGGGCAAAGGAATAAAAAAGGCAAGGTATAATAGTTAGTACCATCCTATAGTGAAATGATGTCTTCTTCATTGTGCAGACAAAGATCTTGTTCTTTTTTCGCTAATTTCTTAATCCTAACAATCTTCGTGAGTTTCTTGACTTGACTGATATTCATGGACAACTCATTTCCCCACATGCAAAAAGGGTCGAACAGTGGGTCAAAACCTTTGACAGCAGGATCTACATGTGCAAGACCAAATTGTTAAAAACCTAAATATTAGAATGGTTCCTAATCACAAATCTCATCTCCTTGCAAGTTACATTATTTTCCATTTGCCTCTCGTTTTCATCTCCCCCACTTATGAAACGTTATTGTGAAAAGCACAAAAAAATTGTGTTTTTATTTGCCTTCTTTTTGTTTGCTTTTTTCCTGTTCGATTTTTTGTTTACTCAAATCTGTCATCATGAGTAACCTATGTATGGCAAAGACAGATGATGGAAGAACTCCTAAGATTACACGTTATGGTAATCTGGATGCTCAAAGCATTTGTTTTGGGACAAGGGAACATTATAGGAAAAGAAGCCATCCAGGAATTCTTTAATTGTGTTGGAACTTTGACTTGTGATGATACTCCTATTCTTAAAAGGACTAAAACTTATGCGGAAGCTATTTTAGCACTAGTTCTGAAACTTGAAAATAGATTTATTCTTACTCATCCCACCTTGCAAAGATTATTTTTCAGCTCCCCATTATAAAGGATCCTAAAGCTAAAAAGGCAGCCACCTTTGTTCTTATGAGTGAATTTGATCACATAGTGCGGGTAGCTATGGAATTTTTTGATATTTATGGTATGAACCATGAAAAACCGGTAATAAATGAGATCATTTACAACAATGAATATATATTAAGACATTTTCTAGGTAATAATCAAATTTTTTATGAGAACCTTAGGAAGGAAATTCCTGTTTTTGATATGATCCAGCAAGTTTTTAATTATGTTAATGAACAATATTCTTGGATTGTAGCGGGGAATCAAAGGGGATAGAAAGATGGAGAACTTTATAATGCTAAAATTTCTATGGACAATGTGTTTCAAGTTATATTCCACGAACCACCGGACAAAAACACACCTACAAAAAATAAGAAGAAAGTTTCCAATACTTGAATCTATGCATTATGCCTAGCTAGGGGCATAAAACAATTATGCTTGTTGGGAGGCAACCCAATGAATAAAATTTATGTTTGCCTTTTTATTTTTATTTTTGCGAGTTCACACAATTGTGCTACTGTTATGATTGTGTTTTTATGTTTTAATTAGTATTTCTGTCAAGTAAAGCCTTTGGGATCATGTTTGGTGATAGTTGATTTGATCTTGTTGAAAAAGAGAAACTTTTGCTCCCGCTAGCAGAATTGTTAAAAATCACAGAAGCTTGAGAAAATTCTAAGGTTTTTTACACAAGATTGATATAAAAATTGCCTACATTTTCCTATTTTTTCAGAATTTTTGGAGTTACATAAGTATGGTCAAAGTCCGGATTACTACAGATTGTTTTGTTTTTGACACATTCTGTTTTCGTTGCATTGTGCACTTATTTTGATGAATCTATGGATTGTATCGGGCAGTATAAGCCATGGTAAATAGGTATAATGCTATAATAAAATATGAATGGATTTGCAACAGTACTTAGAGTGGTGATTTGCTTTCTTATACTAACGGATCTCACAAAGGTTTTGCTAAGTTTTGTGTGATTGAAGTTTACAAGTTTTGGGTGAGATCACGATGGATGAAGGAATAAGGAGTGAAAAGATCCTAAGCTTGGGGATGCCCATGGCACCCCAAGGTAATATTCAAGGGGAACCAAGCAACTAAGCTTGGGGACGCCCCGGAAGGAATCCCCTCTTTCTTCTAACAACCATCGGTAATTTTACTTGGAGCTATATTTTTATTCGTCAGATATCATGAGTTTTGCTTGGAGCGTCTTGTGTTATATGAGTACTTGCTTGTTTTTTCTTTTAGTTTTTAACAATCATCCTTTCTGGACACACCTATTTGAGAAAGCCATAATGATGCAATGATTTGTTAAAATTGCTCTATGTGCTTCACTTAATTTTTTTGAGTTATGAAGTAGCTCTGGTGCTTCACTTATATCTGTTTTTAGCACAGTCGTGCTTTAATTTTTGAAGAAATACTCTCATGCTTCAATTAGATTAATTTGGGCGTTAGTAAAATTTTAAAAAATTCTCGCATGCTTCACTTATATTATTTTGTGAGATGATGAAAAAAATTATTCATGCTCATCTTCTTCATTTAAATTTGTTTGAGATCTTGTTATAAGCAACGGTAAAATATGAAATTAGTCCCAATGTGATATATATTCAAGAGGGATATAATAAAAACTTTCACGAAGATCATTGGACAATATAAACTTGATTCCTTGTAATAGTTTTGAGACATTATGATAGTGATATGTTAGTTATCACTAGTACAGCGAGCTGCTAAACAAACGGTTTTTAACCCCTTTCCGCGACACCATTTGGAATCGTCGCCAAGTGAGTGTGGGCGTTAGGGGGGTCCTTCCCACATGACCCAGAAACTGTCGGGGATATGCCCTCCTGGCACACACGCTCGGCAAAATGAGGTCGTGTGCGACCAGCGAGCGCGCAAATATGGAAATACGTACAGTAGAGCTAAAAAATACAATTATATGGCAAAATTATTTTCGGTGACAAGTACATCCTGCACAGTCAGTCCCTGCCAAAGGTTTCCATTCGTATGTACATCCCACACAGTTGCTCCAAGGAAAACGTTTCAGTTCACAGGTACATCACATAAAAATTTTCCCGATAAATCGTTTGCGTTATTGAATGTATCACACATGGTCCGTAGAAGAAACTGTGTGGCAAAGGTTCTCCATCACACACAGTTTTTATGTGGTAAACGTTTGTGCAAGGTGTCCTAACGCAAGCAGTTTTCAAGAGGAAGTCGTGTGTGATTGTTCATTGATCCAACATTGTTTATTCCTAGAAACTGTGTGTGTTGCCAGAGGTCATCGCCCACGGTATTTTTTCAACAACCGTTTGCAATAGCAAAACCCAATTAGCAGGCTAATTATCTGATTATTATAATCCATTTATTAATCTAATTTAAATTTCATATTAAGCACACAATATATTTCATTTTCATAATTGAAATACATCAGAGTACAACATCGTATAGCTTCAGCACTCAGCTACCCCATTACACAACTACACCAGGACCAAGTTTCACATGCAACATCTATAACCTTTCGAAATTAGCACCATAGATGGTACATAGACAGATGTATCTCATCTGGAAAACTACCGAAGCAAAAGGTGAATATTGAGCCTTCATTAATGTTGAAGGTCTTTGTAACTTTAGGCTAGTGCCTGTGGATGATTGACCTTCCAACCTTCATCCTCTTCAGGAACACTTCAACGTTGAACCATGGGTGTTGTATGAATACCTTCCTCGCCTCCTGACCATACAGGTGGTTTGAGAGGTAATCATCAGTGAACTGCTTTCAAAAGGCCTGAAAATAAGGATGTGCATAAATATGTTCTCTATATTGGCAATGGGGCAAAGGAATAAAAAAGGCAAGGTATAATAGTTAGTACCATCCTGTAGTGAACTGATGTCTTCTTCATTGTGGAGACAAAGATCTTGTTCTTTTTTCTCGCTAATTTCTTAATCCTAACAATCTTTATGAGTTTCTTGACTTGAATGATATTCATGGACAACTCATTTCCCCACATGCAAAAAGGGCCGAACAGTAGGTCAAAACCTCTAACAGTAGGATCTACATGTGCATGACCAAATTGTTAAAAACCAAAATATTAGAATGGTTCCTGCAAGTGCACAATAATGTGCTATTAGACAACGAACCATGCACGTGCTAACCTAGATTTGTAAACCTCAGTGATTCCCATTATTTCCCTACAACACATATAAGGTAGTTAGTCATCAGGTTGAGTAAGGGTTCACATGCTATCAGTAAAATATATTGATGAGAAATAAGCACATTGCAGATTTATCAGATTAATTCAAGCCACACGGAAAACCCATTTATCCAAACCAAGCATGATTAAGAACTAGGAAATATAGCACTTGTTTATGTTTCTCATGTTTTAAATGCAGCCAAATTTGATTTATTCCTCACATGCACAGCAATACAAAATTCTACCCACGACAATTGGACATCTCATTGTAGAATTGAACCAAGCAGTTAACTAAACACCACAACAAATGAACCAACATTAACTAAGCACCACATTGCACAATATAACATACTCCTAATAGAAGATCAAACAATTTACCAAACAGTTAACTGCAGCCAGTTGTTGCAATTGTATTTGTTTCTCATGTATTTACTACAGCCAATTTCAATTTATTCCACACAGGGTATACAATAACAGAATGCACCCACAACTATTGAACATCGCACTGCAGAATTGAACCAAACAGTTAACTAAACACCACAATACAAGTGAACCAAACATTAACTGAGCACCACATTGCACAATGTATAACCAAATCAAGCATGCCTGACAACTTGGAAATATAGCAAATGTATTCGTTTCAAATGTTATTTTTTAAAGATAAAGTCGATTCATTTCTCACATGGAAGACGATACAAAATTGCAGCCTGAAGAATTGAACATCACATTTGCAGAATTGAACCAAATAGTTAACTTAAGACAACAACTAATTACAAAACAGTTAATAAGTGAGCACCACACTGCACGACATATAGGACATATACACTAGAGAAACAGATTGCATGGCAAAATAAGATAGCACAATTCACTAGAATTTGTGAAGGAAAGGCAGGAGCAGCACATGCAATGGGTAAACCGAGCATGCTTAACCGGCGTAGCTAGCAAATGGCAAGGTGCTCCGTCAAGATCTGGGGGTCAGCATGAATGGCAGCCATCGCAACCTCATCCGCGCGTGTGGCCGCGATTTGCTTCTCCGCTGCCAAATGCTCCTTGAGGTCTTGGCTATACTGCGTGCACCATGGCTTAGGCCAGCGCTTATTTGGTGGAGCGGTCGGTGATTTGGGTGGATGGTGTCGCGCTCGTGCCAGCGGTCGGAGCATGTGGGATGTGGAAGGAGCAGGAGGATGGGTGTCGGGTGTTGATTTCCTGCTTGGATAGGCCAGGCCGAGCAGCGTGAAGGAGGGTCGCCGGTGAGGAGGCGGTAGTGTTGCAAGAAAGTAGTGAAGGTTTCAACTTGGAAAGGAAGGCGGGAACAGGGGAAATGTGGCTTTTGGTAAGGGGGAGGGGGCGGGGAGGTAGATATTTCCACGGAAGCCAAAAATTTGGAATCGCTTCAGCCAAAAAACCTGAGCGCAAAGTGTCATCAGGCACGGTCCCTTATTCAGAGCGGGCTGTGGACTATAGCCGTCGCACCTTCTCGCATAAGCCATATGCGTACTATACTCCGAAGGTACTCGAAGATATTTTGTGCTCCATCTGACACGGTTGGTTATAATAAACTGTGTGGGATCTACTTGATTTTTCGTCCTGATTTGAATTATATAATGGGGTCACAGTGGCCATTGACGGTGTTTCAATTGCTAGAACTTTTATTTGTAGTGAACATGCAACTATAGGTGTGTCGTCAAAAAAATTGGAATTATCACTACAAAAAAAAGACACATCCGTGACATTTTGGGCCGAACGAAATTTTTTTCTGTCATACAGATGACACTTCTATGACGATACTTGTGACAAAACCCAGTATCATCATAGATGTGTGGGCTCCTACTTCTATGACAAAAAATCATGACAGAAAATGGGCTTTTCGTCCTGGGCGGGCCGGAGACGGAGCTGCATGACATTCTTTGGGCCGTCCATGACAGAAAAAACCATGGTAGAAGCGAGGGCGAGGAAAATTTCGGGGAGTTCTCAGTTATGGTGGGAGGTCGGGGGCCAAGCGATGCACGTTTCTCCCGTACACGTATGCGCATGTGTCCGAGGCGTTGGCTCTAACCGAACCCAAGCAAGGCATTGGGCTCTAACTGAACCCGAGCGATTGCACTGCAGGCTACGCGTTACTGAACTCGAGCGATCGATTGATGGCTGTTAACTGAACCCGATCGAGCGATTCCTTCGCTACTACTGCGAACTGAAGCCGATCGATTGAATGAACAGTGAGCGTCGCGGGGGGGGGGGTTATGAATAGTGAGCGGTGGCATTGCCTCTGGATGAATAGGACCTCGTGGTGTGGTGGAGGGCTGGATGAACAGTAGACGGTGGAGGGGTGGTTGAACAGTAGCCGGTGGAGTAGCGCGCGGTGGAGGCTGGATGAACAAGAGCCCGTGGAGGCTGGAGGAGGTCGACGGTGGAGATGAACAGTATCCCGTGGAGTCCCGTTTTGTGGTATACCACACCCCTCCCGATGAACAGGACCCCCGTTTCGACCGTAGCGCTCCAACACAAGTCTGTTTCGTCCATTTTGCGATACGCCACACCCCTCCCGATCAACAGGACCCCCGTTCCGACCGTAGGAGGTCAGTTTCGTCCGTTTTGCGGTACGCCACACCCCTCCCGATCAACAGGACCCCCGTTTCGACCGTAGGAGGTCTGTTTCCTCTGTTTTGCGGTACGCCAGACCCCTCCTGATCAACAGGACCCCGTTCCGAATGTAGGAGGTCAGTTTCCTCCGTTGTGCGGTACGCCATGCCTCGTTTCTATCGCTTGTTCCGTCCAAGCCCTCCCGATGAACACGACCACGCATTCCGTTCCGCCCCAGTCGGTTGGCTCCCGCGCGTTCCGTTGCCTCCCGATGAACATGAGGCATTCCGTTGCCTCCCCATGAACACGACGCATTCCGTTGCCTCCCCATGAACACGATGATGACGCTGTTTCTCCGTTCCGACCCATCCATGTACACGAGCCCTGGCCGTACGTATGCGCGAGTTGGCGTTTGAGACCCCGCCCGTATGTACACATACGTGGCCGTATTTTCTTTCTTACACCCTGACCAGTGTACGTATGTGTACATGCTACGTGCGTGCCTCTACTACGACACGTGCACGCCTCTACATCCACCAGTATATATGTACATACACGTTCGCGACCAGAATGACAACGCTACGTACGCTTCGACCAGGTGGGTCCTGACTGTCAGGCACTTCCTTGCGTGCGAAGATGTAGCTGGTGGGTCCCAGCAGTCAGGGGGGAGACGTTTTTTCCACAAAATACAATGGTCCATCCGGTGGGTCCCCGCTGTCAGGTGGAGGAATAATTATTTTGCAAGTAATAAGGAGGCACTTCCTTACTGCGGCCGTGGACCCAGCTGTCAGCCTCTCCACGTACAGTCCATGTCTGTTCCTTGACCACGTTGACCACGCCGCGCCGAGAGCACCAGGGCGGTGGACGACGGCGAGGCCGAGGAAGGGGACGACGTGGAGCCGGGGAAGACGCGGCAGTGGATGCCCACGCGTAGAAGATTATGAGGGTTCACTAGTTCGCTAAAGTGTGAGGCTGCCGTCGCCGCAGAATAACAGGGGGTGTGGGTCAGTCGAGGGATGCCTGGCTAGCGGTGGGAGTAGTAGGGGCGGTGAGGCCTCCGCCGCATCGCAGCCAGCCGCGGGAGGAAGGAGCACGAGGCACGACCGGCGCTGGTTTGGGAAGCTGGAGCAAGAAGACCAGAGGTTGAAGAAGCACTACGGCCGTTGGATACACATCGTACGGACACTGGAGCTAGAATCGTGCATATTGACTAAGTTAACAAAGCCCTCCGTCCCCGTTAACTTAGTAGGCCCACACGTCAGCCTGCCACTATACTGGATCCCAGCTAACAGGGGGAGTATTCATTTTTTTGTGCGTAATAAGGAGGCACTTCCTTGCGTGCGAAGATATAGCTGGTGGGTCGGAGCTGTCAGCGGCAGTAACGTTTTTTCGCGAAATACAGAGGCCCTTTCAATGGGTCCCTGATGTCAGGTGGAGGAATCATTATTTTGCGCGTAATAAGGAGGCATTTCCTTGCATGCGGCCGTGGACCTAGCTGTCGGCCTCCCCACGTACAGTCCACTTTAGATGCATGTCGGTCGTTGACCACGTTGACCAGGCTGCGCCGAGAGCACCAGGGCGGTGGACGATGGCGAGGCCTAGGAAGGGAACGACACGGAGGCAGGGAAGACTCGGCAGTTGTTTCCCACGCGGAGTGGAGTACGACTGTACGAGGGTTTACTGGTTCGTCTGCCGTTGCCGGAGAATAACAGCAGGTGTGGGTGAGTAGAGGGATGGCTAGGTCAGCGATGGGAGTACGGTGGGGCGGTGAGGCCTGCGCGGTAGCAGAGCCGGCCGTGGGGAGGAGGGAGCAGGCAGTCCCGCCGGCGCTTGTTTGAGCATTTGGAGCAGGAAGAGTAGAGATTGAAGAAGCAGGACGGCCGTTGGATGGCCATCCAACAGTCATTGCTTGTGCATTAACCTTTTTTTAGGAAAGCCTCAAATCTGTGGAAAACAACATACAACCCATCTGCCATTATTTCTAATAATTTACAGCCCATTTGCTAATTATTAAGGTTTTTTTGGAGCCCATATTCTTTTTGTTAGCATTACAGCCCATATTGTGGCCACGATTAAAAAATTATACAAAATTTTGCATATTTTGGTGCGGTCCGAACTGTTTTTAAACCCAAAATTTCGACTCACATTCAAACTGATTTTAAAAATAAATGTATATTAATATGAAATCCAACAAATTCTCTATGCATAAAAATTAATGTAATTTAAAATCTTGAAATGAAAAAAAACATATTTGAAACTAATTGTCGGTTTGATGTGTTTTAAAAATGTACATCGCATTTCTCACTACTAATGGGCCATTTTCTCGGCCAGCCGAATGAAAGCTCTCCTCGTCTGGAAAGATTTGCAGCCCAACGGGCCTGACAAAGCGACTTACTTGGCAAATTACAAAAAAATGGGCTATGGCCGTGGACCCAGCTGTCAGCCTCTCCACGTACAGTACTCTTCCGATGGAATGTCATTGACCATGTTGACCACACCGTGTTGAGAGCACCAAGGCGGTGGACGACGGCGAGGCCTAGGAAGGGGATGACGCGGAGCCGGGGAAGACGCGGCAGTGGATGCCCACGCGGAGAGGAGTACGAGGGTTCACTAGTTCGGCTGCGGTGTGAGGCTACCGTCGCTGCAGGGCCTGGCTAGCGGTGGGAGTAGAAGGGGGCGATGAGGCCTCAACGGCAGCACAGCCGGCCACTGGAGGCAGGAGCAGGCGGTCTCCCCAGCGCTGGTTTGGGCGGTGGCGCAAGAAGAGCAGCGATTGAAGAAGCAACAGCACCATTCGATTCAAATCCAACGGTTACTGCTGCTAGAATTGTTTGTTGACTAAGTTGACAAGCCCTGCATACGCGTCAACTTAGTAGGCCCATAGGTCAGCCTCCCAACCGGTGCGCCCCATATGTCAGTGGGAGGAATCATTTTTTCGCGTAATAAGGAGGCAGTTGATTGCGTGCGGCCAGGCCAGCGGAGGGAGTAGAGTGGGCCGGGGAAGCCTACGTGGCATCACAGCGGGCCACAAGAGGAGGGAGCGGGCAGTCCCGCCGGCGCTAGTTTAGGCGGCTGGAGCAGGAAGATCAGAGATTGAAGAAGCACGTCGGCCGTTGGATGGACATCCAACAGTCACTGCAGCTAGAATCGTGTGTTCACTGACAAAGCCTTGCGTAAACAAGTCAGCCTCGAAAACTGTGGCGTGTACAGCCCATTTGCTATTATTTTTATAATTTTACTCATTTTCTAATTCATATGGAATTTATTGCAGCCCGTTTTCCATTTTTAGAATTGCTGCCCATTTTCTGGTCAGTACTAGGGTCAAAAAATTAACTAAATATGTGGGAAATTTTGAAAATTCGCAATTTTTTGCTGGGGGACAAAATATTCTTAATCCAAAAATTAATAGCCATACTAGAACAAATTTAAAAATAAATTAGTACTATGTCATGTTAAATCCAATGAAATACATATAAGATATCAGTGAAGAACAAAAACAAAAAAAGAAACTTATATCCCATTTGCTATAATTTTTTTTGAATTTTCAACCCCTTGTCGGGACCCCGATACCAAGTCACATCGATCTAGCCGGTAACACCTCATATCACTTTGCGGCCTCACGCACGGTATCCCCACGGGTGTTGCCTTACCCTGGCCCGGGACCGTTTGCGCCTTTTGGCTCACGTATATGATTGTGTCGCTAGCATCCATATGACAGAGAACCCGTGCCGACATGGCTAGTCGTGAACCCAAAACGACACTAACCTATGGGGACAGGCATACATGATTCACATCGAGCTTGTCGGTCAGCAGCGAGTGAATCCGGGCTGTAGCAATGGGCTAACAGGACTCCGGGAACCCGGGCTGTAGCAGGCTAGGCAGGACTCCGGATGTCACCGCGTGACATTTGCTCGAAGGGACAGACACAGGAACGAAGTGAAACACATGCTGTCCAGTCAAGTGTCCTGAGCAGTAGTGCTGGGCTTGCAGGACTCCGGTGAACCAAGCTGTAGCGGACTACTATGGCTCAAGGAAGCACTAGACTACATTTCCCCATAAGAGAGGCTGCCAAGGATAAACAACTAGATTGTCGGATCCCACACATAGCAATAAACGTCACACGTACGCATAACATGCAAGTATGTGCTGTACAACATGGCATCACAACATAACGCAAACTCATATAGATAAAGGCCCAGAAGAGCCACATAGCACGAAATACAAACAGGGGTCACATGACCCATCATTCAGAGCATACAAGCAACGGAAGCATTACATGTCTGAGTACAGACAACTACAAAAGAAAAAGGCTGGGAAGCCTGACTATCTACAAGTCCCTCCCAAGGGTACAAGATTGTAGCTGAGGTAACAAGCTACTCGTCAAAGTCCAAGCGGTACTACTAGTGAGACAGATGTCTCATCTGCAAAACATAAATAAAGCAAACGTGAGTACAAAGGTACTCAGCAAGACTTACATCAGATCCTATCATACATGCATTTGTATCAAGAAGGTAATGTGGGGTTTAGTTGCAGCAAGCTAGCTTTGACTCAGTGGCTATCCTGTTCTACGGCAACGAGAAACTTCTTTGAGAGGAGGCAGCGCACACGAGTCCACTAATCACCACATCAATACACTATTATGGATTCATCCCCGTCTCTCCACGAGAAGGCCATCCGTAGCACTCACACTTGTCTTGAGCATTTTAGAGTATCCACTTTAAGTTTTCTATGTACCACATAAGCATCCAAGAAGTCCATAACCGAGGACACGGCTATTCGAATAGATCATGATAACCCTGCAGGTGTGTACTTCTTCACACACGCTCTCACCACTTATCACCATATACACGTCATGTATCTCAGCAACCTTCAAGCGGAAGCCTGGCGAGGGTGTCGGCCATGACCTGACTAACCAAACAAGACTCTAATCCAGGTTTATCGCCTATTCGGGTTCCATCCGCAAGGAGATCCGGCCGGGGTTTCGCTCACGGCCCCAAACGATGTGTACAGGGTTCCCGAGCCCACCACCCGGGTGCCACTCGGTACACCAGGCCACGTGTGCCTAGTCTGTCCCATGTCCACCCTGCCGGGTGCCACTCGGTAGAAAAATAGCACTACCTATAAACACCAGAAACTATTTGCAACTCCTGGACAGAGATCAAGTTGGCTAATAAGTCGAGCGGGGTCGAGTTACCGGAACCCAATATGTGGTAGTAGCTAGTCCTTGGACAACATACACAGAACTCAGTTCTTAGGGACGGTTCCAGTGAGACAACCCACCATGTACTCCTACATGGCCTCTCACCGCTACCTTTACCAAATCATGTTCACACGCTTAACTCTCAACATCAGAACATAGCACTGTAATCCAATTCATTCCCAATGAATCGGACCTGACATACTCTAAGCAATAGCAGGCATGGCATGCAAGAACACAACATGGCTCAAGCAAATCCTACACATGCTAGTGGGTTTCAACTATTTACTGTGGCAATGACAGGTCATGCAGAGGGATGGGTTCAACTACCGCAGCATAAAGTAGCAGTTGAATCGTTGTTGTCCTAATGTAGTAAAAGGGAGCAGGAGCGAGAGAGTGGGATTGTATCGGAATGAACAAGGGGGTTTGCTTGCCTAGTAGATCAACAGGGGGGCACTGCTCCTCTGACAGGTACTCTGGATCGATCTCCGGAGCAGAACCTATCAAGAAGGAACGGTGTCGAAAATCAAACACAAGTATATGCAACAATATGATGCATGATCATGGCATGAATATGTGATATTGTTTGACTTAAAGCATCTAGCAATTATTTGGTTGAAGTCCATTTGAGCCAAGGGTTCAAATACAACTCCAAATTAAGCTCTTAAATATGCCATAAGTGTGTTTTCATATATACAGCATGTATAGGTTGGTTTTTCATGCATGAAAATGGTACAGATGGATAGATTGAATTTTTCTGATCATTTTTCATATATAAATTATTTCAATCTGAGCTACGGTTGAATTTCTATGAATTTTTGAAGTTTATATCAATTTTTGGAATTCTCTTAATTATTTAAAATCCAAAAAAAATCATTATTGCATCAGCATGACATCACAGAGGCGTCAGCAGGGCTGACCAGGTCAAACCTGATGTGTGGGGGCCACACGTCAGTGACACCGGGGCTAAACCCGAGTCAAACCCAGTTGACCAGGGTTTGACCGAGCACTGGGGCCCATAGTCAGTGGCTTAGGGGGTGGATTAAGCGGCGGGGTTAGCAGCTAATCACGCACCACATCAGCCGCCGGAGTTTCGCCGGCGACAACCTCGAGCCACGGCGGAAGTTCGCCGGAATGAGCTGGAGGCCATGGTTTTGCACACGGAGGCCACCGGCGGGTAGCCCGTGCACGGGCGCATCCAGCCGCGCTCAGGGGAGGCCGCGGGAACGGCGGAGCTCACCGGAGCAGAGCTCGCGGTGGCGGCCGAAGCTCAGGTGGGTGCGGGGTTAGCGCTGCGGCTTGCAAACAAGCTGGCTGTCGCGCTAGCGTTGCTCCACGGGTCGTTGCGAGTGCAACGGACGCACGCGCGGGGCCATTTGGTCACCAGGGCTTCACCGGCGACGAGCCCGTGCGGCGGAGCGGCTCGGCTCCGGTAGAGGAGGCGGCTAGAGGAAGCATACGAGCGCGGGGAGGAGGGGAGAAGATGGCGGAGCTCACAGGGAGTCGGATGGGCGGCTCATTTGGCTCGGGGAAGCGTCGGAGCGAGCGGGCGGCGAAGGGGATCTCCGGCAGACCGAGGTTGAAGAAGAGGTCGGGGGAGCTGCTGCAGGGCGCGTCCGCTCGCGTGGCTTAGTGGAGAGGTTGCGGACGAGGGGGCGGAGCTTCTGGACACAGCAGCGAGGCGAGGGGAGCATAGTGGTTGGGGCTACGACATGCGGCGGCGACGGCAGCGCTCTGGCGTTCGCGGGGGAGGGCGAGAGAGAGGAGGGGAGCCACTGGAGAGAGGGACAGAGGTGCGAGGCGGCACGTGGCATCGCGCGGGGCATCCAGGCGACGAGGAGGAGGACAGGCAGGCAGGTGCCGTGGCGCGCAGAGCGCGCGCGCGCCGAGCACATGCCTCGCCTACTGGCGCGAGGTGGAGGACGGTGCGGTGGCCAGTGGGCTGGGCCAGCACAGTTGGGCCGACACAGTGCCAGGGCGCAGGTGGCCCAGGTAAGCATTTTTCCATTTTGTTTTCTTTTCTATTTTCTGACATTTGTTTCTGATCTAAATCATTTTATTTAATTCTGTCAAATTTTGCAGGGACCTAAGGAATTAATCCAAAGCCCCTCACCAAAATTCAGAATTATTGGACAATATTTTGTATATATTAAAATATTTATCCAAGCAAATAAATACTGGATTAATTCCAAATGCCCAAAATAATTACTTATGAGCTCTTTAAAATATTGGTTTGATTTTTATCCCTGTCCAATATTTTCGGAGAGCAACATGAGCATTTTCTTGGACCCTTTTGGAGCAATTTTTACTTGGGTCATTTTCAGAAATGATTTCTGAGGGTTTCACAAATCCCCATTTCAAAGTTAAATGGAATTTAAACATGATGCAAACATGAAGGCTAGCCTAGGTCATACCAGAACTAGGGATGTGACACCCCTTTTGATATTACTTTTAACAGACATTGACTATACTCTTAAGACAGGACAGAATGCATCCCTCCTCGTCTTGAAAGATTTGCAGCCCAGTAATTCGGAGAAAACAAATTGGCCTAGCTTGGGTATTCTTCAAAAAGAAATAATGGGCTACCTATTTCCCCAAAGAACTGGTGCATGAGCATTTAGCTTTATTTATTTATTTGTTTACTTATTTATGTTTAGAGGACCATGAGCATGTACCTGGGCCGGATTCATGTGAGAGCCTCCCTTCCAGTTAATTATGGGCTTCTCTATTGGGCCTTCATCAGTGGGCTGCATGTTATCAACAAGTGGAAAATGTGTTCCGTACGAAAAATAGTATGCACTACGTACGGTACGGGGCACTAAAGGATCGAACCGTGCAACGACTTCCAAAACATTGTGTTTGTCGTTCTAACAACACATTTACTCAACCAACATACGAAATATACTACTGATTGTACATTGAAAACAGCAGCAGCAACCAGGGCTGGGGGTGCAATAGAAGCACTAAGCAGGCCAGAAGAGTGAAGACAGGGCTCTCTTCCAAACCAAACATCAGCCATCATTACAAAAGGGCTACCAAAAAAGAACAAGTGTATGCATCAAACTAAATAAAGATCCTACTACACCAAGTGTACGCATCTAACTAACTGGCTCAGTTAGACGTTACGATTTATTAAGCTGTGGAGATTGGATGACGGCTTGAACCAGATGGGTGCCTGACGGGGGAAACTCCAGCCAGCAGGTCAAAGTCTGATACTTGCGACCCTCTCTCCTACTTTGGGCTGCAGAGCGTGGCGGCACATATCAGGGTATGGTGCATGCAGAGAGGCATGGTACACTGTGTACACACATTTTTGCTTGATGAACGAAACCGCGCTGCCATCATGATCCTTGCCGTCGGTTATCTCCTAGTTAATCGCATAATTCAGTCCGACAAACAGGGAGCATGTACCAAGGCTACATACCAGCCTCCAGTCAAAAATTCCTGCAGGCCCAGAGAAGCTGGGATCCTGCTCAAAGACCTTGCAGTGACTGTGATTGTATTCCGCGAAACTACACGTCTAGTACATGCGAATGATCATCAATCTTCTGCCGTCGTCTGATCAGGCCAGGAACCACCTGCAACTGCCATGTCGCTTTTCTTTGAAAGGTTCTGGGATTAGGAAGGGTAGGGACACCAGGCGGCCTACAACATCATATCAAGTTGGAGTCAAATAAAAAAGGGCTCTTGATTTGGTCAATCTTAAGAACAACATGTTATGCGCATGAATATTTTTTCAGCAAATGTTGACAGTAATATAAGCAAGCCATCATGATATCATAGGAAAGTAACATACCGCTATAACAGCCGTTAGTAGCGATGACTGGAGTAGGCCAGCAATACGTCCAGCCATAGAAGGAGTCGACAGCGTAAATGAAGCCCTTGTGTTCAACGGCATCAGAGAACCATGGAGGATGTATGATCCTGGCATGGACATGCAGATTTATCCACTTACCGCGGTGACCTGTCAAATAGGCAAGACCGCGGTTGAAGAACGCAATTAGCCTGAAGTCTTTATAATTCGTAGATCTTGTGAGCACTTGGCAGATTACAACCTTGAGAAAATCAAACTTGGTATTATGTTGGCTACTGTAAGATTCCGAGTATTCTGGGCCGCGGTGCCAAAGCAGTGCAGTGTTAATCAATGGAAGGGGGATCAATCGCCAGGTGTAGACCTCCACGAGCATCCAGCTGCCGCGACCGTCGACGAGCACCATCCAAGACATGTTCATGCCGACCCAGTACATACCGTTAATGTAGTTGAGACTGACGAGGATCGGATCACAGTCAAGGGGGTTGATGCTCGCCGCCCTACGATCACTATGCTGCGTGACACGCCATTTCTGAAGATCAGGCGGCATCAGCAAGAAAGGAGCTGGCTTTAAAAAGCTCCGGCCTAAGGGCTTTGAGTAAACGGTACAGCCCCAATGAGCACGCGGCGAGTGGCATGGTACTGAGATTGTCCACACGCGAAACAATGAGCTTGATTACCTCTGTGGGGAGCGAATTCCAGCCGCTCTTTTGGCGAACGCTGCTCGGTTCTGCCATTGTTAGTGCTTGGGTTTCGGACGAGGGGGGAGGCGCCTTAGCGGGGATGGAAGATTGGACGAGATTATGTGCGGACAAAGATGGAGAAGCGAATATGTGCTGCGGGAAGTGGACATGTGATGATGACTACAGCATGCTGCCTGACTTACGAGACACATACCAGCAGCGTAGGGTCATGTTGATGCCAGACAACTTGCTTGGGTGATCACAGTACTGGTACTCCCTATAGTGCTATGCCCTAACTTGCTTGAGTAGAGTAGTAGAGTAGGACTCTGCTCTACTACTAGCACCGGAGGTGTAGAATATTCTAATCTAAAATAGTTACAAACTTCAATGCCCGAGCGTGGAACGACTATGAACCGTGCTCAAAGACTGTGTCTACGTGGTGTTTGGACATGGGCGACAACCTCAACGCCAACAGTGCTGCTCCCGTTACACCGTATGTGTTTCTGTCCTTCCTGTTCGAAATCCAAGGAGGTTCACCTGGACGTACGCATTATCATGTTAAATGTTGATCATTAGTCTTTGCTCAATGTAATCCGTTGTCTAAGCATGTGGAGACTTCCATGCAGGATCTTTCTCTATTTGAGTATCGCGCATGAATAAAAGTGTATCCGTTTGTGGTTTAGTCTAGAATCTTCCATGTATGAATTTTTACTACATTACTGGTGAAAGACTTATGATGAACCATTTCTTACATCTCCTCTGCCCACTTGCAAGTCATCCTGATTTAATCCCTCCGTCTACGTGTATAAGGGCATGGTTAATATTACTTAATAGTATAGCCAACTGTTGACTATAAGAAAGTGCCATGTCATCTATAGCCAACATGTATAACGATCAATACTCAAAAACTAATTCTTAAAGATCATTTCTTGCAAAGCACAATAAGTGTTATTTCTTCACAAGTTTTGGATGCAGGTTGAACATTTGAACGCTTTTGTTTGCAAAAGATACATTTTTATCTATTTCACCCGGATGTTTGTGAGCTCTAGAGATGAAATAATATCCGAACAAACCTATCGATACCCGTTACACATGAGATGACCCCCACATCCTTCGTCAAAATAAACAACTCCCTGATCAATGCATTTCACTCTTCGGTGCAACGCACGGGCACCTTACTACTCCCTCCGGTCCTTTTTAGTCTGTGTTTAAGAAAAATCCATTTTTCCCGTAATGCTCTACGTATTAGCGTGTTGGGGTTGTTCTTTCCAACTTTACCCCTCCTTTATGTTCGCTCACACGCATGCCTGCAGTTAATCCCATCTCTCTCTCCCATGCATGTCCTTCGCGCCTTCCCAAGGCAGGCAGCCGCCTACCTCTTACTCTCCTCCCAGTCCCCACTGGTCCCATCTCACCTTCCCATTCTCCCATCTTTGCTACATCTCGTACATCTCCATGGATGAAATGCACCCATCGTGGTTGTGGTAGGATAGCCAACCCTAGTGAGACCATGGATGAAAGCTTACTTGACATGGACGACATCGAGCTCGCGTACCGAAGCATGCTCCCGCTCGTGGACGATGATGCACATGTGGAAGACAGGGCGCTAACTGATGACAACGTGTGGCAGCTAGGCGATGTGTTTCATGTGTGCGGCACGCCCGTGGACGACGACGCACTCATGCAAGGCGACGCGCTCGCAGACTGCAGTATCCACCTGGATGACGGTGGCGTCTAGGCGCTTGAGCACGTCGTACGGGTGTTGTTCGAGTTGTTAATCTATGGCAGGTTGTTCAGTTTAGGAGGGAGTTGAAAATTTTGGCGGAAAGATTTCATCTTCCAAAATTAAACGAATTGTTTTGGCTCCAATTCCACCAGTACCAAGTGACGATGTTGTTCTTCTTGCGTCAGTGTTCTTCATGCTCAAACGCCATGCAATGGGTGAGAGATTGGCGCGGATGCTGAGAAGATTTTGCACAGAGAGAGACGCATGCGCCTGCATGCAGAGATTGAGCAGAGAGAGAACCCGCATGCATGCAGAGAGGTGGACAAAGGAGAACGTGGGCGCGAGAATACAGGGTGTCGAGCCAATCGTTGCATGCGCACAATAACTACCCAGAACCCCTTCTGTAGCAAACCAGGGGCAAACAGTCCGATTTTTGCTGCTCTCTCCTCTCCTTGGTATGCGGGCTGAGCATAGAACAGAAAGAAAAAAGGACCGGAGGGAGTACTATAGATTAGTACGACCAAAAATTGAACTAACATTATATATAGTATGATAAATGCTGATGCATGTCACCTAAAATTATATCATTCAAAACTATGTTCAAATATGAATCCAATGATATAATTTTTGTTGACATACACTAACATTTTGTCAGTTAAATCTTCAGTCAAATTCAATGGGGGACTAATAAACCACGACCGATGTAGTACAAGTGTAGAGGGTGGCGCTGCATGGGAGTCTCAACTCTCACCCTGCTTATGGCGCGGCAGTAAAGCCGACATATCACAAAACCCAACCACTCCTAGTAATAAGTGGCCTGGTAAAATAAACGGACAAGCAACCATCACATCCCTCCGTCTTTTTTGCATTTCTTCTCTCTGCATTTACTTTCTCCGGTTCATCTCGCACACTCGATCCCTAGCTACTACTCCTAGGGCCAGTTCTTTTGGCGGCTTCCCCAGCTTTTCCCACAAGGCGCCTCAATCATTTATTTGGGCTTCTAAACTACTACTCCGTCCTGGTTTATTCCTCACCATTGTAATTTGTGCTAAATTTTGACCAAAGATTTAACTGGTTTATTCCTCACCATTGTAATCCCTCCATCTAGGTGTGTAAGTCATCTTGCGAAAACCAAATAATCCCAAAACACTTAGGCGCGGTGCATTAACTTCTACCTCGTTTCTTGTTTCTTGACATATCAACCAATAAGAGATAAAGAGTGTGCATGCTTTTAATGACTTGAGATATCAAACATGACATGAAGTGGTTAGTTCATTGCGTGCAATACTATTAATTAGCAAATAAACCTTAACGTTTCTTTTTTTCACTTCCTCCTTGGTCACGGTGCACACCCTAAGATGACTTACTCACATAGACGGATGGAGTAGTGCATGTGACATCCACTAACATTTGGGAATTTGCATGCCTTTCCACCCAGTGAGATACTCCGTACAAAGTACGACCGAGAAATAACCACAGAGAAGGAAGCTAAAAGTAAACAATCAAAAGAGAATTTTTGCATTTGTTTTGCATTGAGTCGTTTCAGAAGCTTGAATAGTGCTATTTTTCTACTTTTACAAAAACCGCATCGTAATATTAAAACGTGCATTTGCACGTACATAAGTAATAGTAGTACTCCCTCCATCTAGGTGTATAAGTCTTCCCTCCTTCTTGGTCACGATGCACAACCAAACATGACTTATTGACCTGGACGGAGGGAGTAGCACAGTCTGCAAGCATATATCGAGAGAGACGTGTAGTGCGATAGTATATAGTAAAGTTTGTGCTATATGCACGTACTTGCAAAATGTGTACGAATACACAAGGTTTCCAAACTTTCCCTTTTACATACTTAATTAAGGACGCTAAGAATTCCTGAACGTTCTTATCATTCGCGTCCCAAAACTAATGAGATCGTCTTATGAAACAAAAATCATACTCCTCCTAAAAGCCACGGCGCTCGCAAGAGCGCTTGCGGCGCGCCACGAGTGCCCTGGTGCGTGGCCGTTTCCCAGCGCGCTGAAACAACGCCTCTTCCTCAGCCTCGCAACTCGCGAGGTGCTGATTGGCGGCTTGCCGGCGGGCGAGCGCGATCTCACCGGTGTGGTGATCCGGTGCCAACAGGTACTCCTCCTCGCTGGAAGCGTGCACCCGGTCCATGTACCGCCAAGCGTAGATGAGGCACTTGGGCCTGACTGCACTCAGGATGTTGGCACGGGCGTCCTCCGCCACCCTCATAGCCCTCGCACGAGCCTTCTGCCAAAGAGCCAATCGCCTGACTCTCTCGGACGCGACATAGGCCTCCCAGGCAGCTTGTTCCGCAGTGCGCTTCTCTTCCTCGGCCTTCTTCTCCGCCCCTATTTTGGCGCGCTCTGCTGGAGGCAAAGCCTCCCACAAGGCGACATCCATTTCTTTCCAAAGCTCCTCATGTCTAGGGGGCTCGGCGGGCGGCGCGGCATTCTCCTCGTAGCGGGGAGCTGACCCGTCCTCTGGCGCGCGTGCTGGCGAGATTGGGAACGCCGACGCGTCCACCTCGACGCGTCGCGGCGAGGAGCAGAACGCCGACGCGTCCTCCTCGACTAGTGGCGGCGAGGAACAAAACGACGACGCGTCACGTCACGGCGAGGAGCGAAACACCGACGCGTCCTCCTCGACTAGTGGCGGCGAGGAATAGAACGGAGACGTGTCGCGTACCGGCGAGGAGCGGAACATCGACGCATCTTCCTCGACTAGTGGCGGCGAGGAACGGAACGGCGACGCGTGACCATCCGCGCGATGCAGCGAGGGGCTCCTAGGGCTTGGGAGGGGCGATGCCATGGTGGTCGACGTGAGAGGGAGGGGGAGGAGATAGCGATGAACGTGAACGTGAGGGGGAGGAGATAGCGATGTCGTGGGAGGCGCAGTATTTATAGCGAGCAATGGCACACCTACGTAAGATATGGACTGAGCTGGACTGACTTAACTGCAGGTCCAGTTGCATCACTGACATGTGGTCCAGACCCCTATTGGGGCCATATGTGAGTGACCTAATGCACCTGCAGTTAAGTAATAGCTACGTGGGCATATTTGTTGGAGTAAATTTTGGGGGAGTGAAGGGGTGGAAATATTGCTGGTCACAACGGATTGGACGAGCGTGGGGGGAGGAGAGTCATGCATGCAGATTTTTTCACATGGGGTTGAGTGGTGGGACCTCCGGAGGGAGAAGCAGAGTTTGGCACGCATATTGTTTCCTGTAGGTATGGGGAACGATGCATAATAAGTCATCTTACATGCCGGGCTAGGTATAGTCTCAAGTCATTAAAAACATACACGCCCCACATATGTTCATATTTCAAGGTGCACTAAATTATTGCATGCGACGATTAAGGCTGGCCATAATGGTGGTATCTTAGCTGGTATCATGCACACGGGAATAGCAAACATGCTTATGTGGCAAAGAATTAAAGAGGAGAGGGGGGTTAGAGTAACTAGTTTTCATGCATGCTTCTCGTTTTCCATTCACATTTTACATGTAAAATTCGTGGACAAACTTTGACCCTAAGTACGATGGGGACTAGTAAACCAGAATGGAGGTAGTAGTTTTTTTAATCAAAGAAGGGTTTCCCCTTCCGATTTTCATTACTGAAAACCAGCATCTAAATCTCAACCATAGTATTTGCCCTAGAACTACGAGGTTCAACATCTCGCAACATAAACCCATACAACCTCCATCGCAAAAAGAACCATACAACCATACGCCAAGGAGGTACATAGTACTATGAATTCCATTTTCGCTCCATACCAATCATTCTAAAAACTACTTACTACTTATAACGCGCCATTTAAAATCGGAACTCTTAACCCCGCTAAAAAACGATATTTTAAACATGGCTACTCGATCTGTGGCAACTGGCGAGCCACTGCGCTCAAAGTCGTTCACCTGTGATCCCGACCATCAACTCCTACGGATGAAATTATCACGCGAGCTGACTATTCCTACAAAGGTGCTCCACCACGGACCCGGTACCCCCGAATGTAACACTCATGTGTGTGAGACAGTGAGAGGCCGACTACGTGCGTGCGTCTCTTCTCTTCGTATATGTACTCCACCGTTTGTCTGGTGTCCAAAAAATTATAATAACTACTAGAAATGTGCCAATGCGTTGCCACACGATCAAAGTAGATTAATACATATTCACCGATTTGATAGAAAAAAGTCTAGTTTTGAAATACGTATATCACTAAAAATATGTTATGTTTCACTCAAAATATATTCCTTTGGCGGTTTGATGAGATAAGGGAGGAATGTTGTTGGTTTCAAGATTCGAGAAGTGGTATATGTCTAATTTCTACTATTACTAGCAAGATGCCCGTGCGTTGCACGAAACATCAAGATCCTGTGGGAGAAAAGGATGAACAAGGGAAGGCCTTATCTGCAAATGTGGTGAAGAGTGCGGGTAAATTGCCATATTTTCCTTCCTATCCGTCAGATATAAATCGAACAACCTATGTTGCAGGATGGCAGGCCCACCATCATCACCAACTCTATTTTTTATCCCTACTCTTATAAAAAGCATTGTCGGTGATGATCGTGTGCCTGCTGATACGTCTCCAACGTATCTATAATTTTTGATTGCTCCATGCTATATCATCTACTGTTTTGGACATAATTGGACTTTATTATCCACTTTTATATTATTTTTGGGACTAACCTATTAACCGGAGGCCTAGCCCAGAATTGTTGTTTTTTTTCCTATTTTAGGGTTTCGAAGAAAAGGAATATCAAACGGAGTCCAAACGAAATGAAACCTTCGGAAACGTGAATTTCTCGTCAGATAAGATCCAGGAGACTTGGACCCTTCGTCAAGAAAGCCACAAGGCAGTCACGAGGGTGGAGGGCGCCCCCCTAGGGCGCGCCCCCTGCCTCGTGGGCCCCCTGTTGCTGCACCGACGTACTTCTGCCTCCTATATATATCCACGTACCCCTAAACGATCAGATACGGAGCCAAAAACCTAATTCCACCGCCGCAACTTTGTGTATCCACGAGATCCCATCTTGGGGCCTGTTCTGGAGCTCCGCCGGAGGGGCATCGATCACGGAGGGCTTCTACATCATCATCCAAGCCCCTCCGATGAAGTGTGACTAGTTTATTTCAAACCTACGGGTCCATAGTTAGTAGCTAGATGGCTTCTTCTCTCTTTTTGGATCTCAATACAATGCTCTCCCCCTCTCTCATGGAGATCTATTCGATGTAATCTTCTTTTTGCGGTGTGTTTGTTGAGATCGATGAATTGTGGGTTTATGATCAAGTCTATCTATGAATAATATTTGAATCTTCTCTGAATTCTTTTATGTATGATTGGTTATCCTTGCAAGTCTCTTCAAATTATCAGTTTGGTTTGGCCTACTAGATTGGTTGTTCTTGCCATGGGAGAAGTGCTTAGCTTTGGGTTTGATCTTGCGGTGTCCTTTCACAGTGATAGAAGGGGCAGCAAGGCACGTATTGTATCGTTGCCATCGAGGATAACAAAATGGGGTTTTTATCACATCGCATGAAACTATCCATCTACATCATGTCATCTTGCTTAAGGTGTTACTCTATTTTTAACTTAATACTCTAGATGCATGCTGGATAGCGGTCGATGAGTGGAGTAATAATAGTAGATGCAGGCAGGAGTCGGTCTACTTGTCTCGGACGTGATGCCTATATACATGATCATACCTAGATATTCTCATAACTATGCTCAATTCTGTCAATTGCTCAACAGTAATTTGTTCACCCACAGAAGAATACTTATGCTCTTGAGAGAAGCCACTAGTGAAACCTATGGCCCCCAGATCTCTTTATCATCATATCAATCTCCATCACTTTATTATTGCTTTTCTTTTACTTTTTACTTTGCATCTCTATACCAAAAATACCAAAAATATTATTTATCATCTCTATCATATCTCACTTTCATAAGTGACCGTGAAGGGATTGACAACCCCTAAGCGCGTTGGTTGCGTTGAGCTATTGTTTTTGTGTAGGTACAAGGGACTCGAGCGTAGCCTCCTACTGGATTGATACCTGGGTTCTCAAAAACTGAGGGAAATACTTATGCTACTTTGCTGCATCATCCTCTCCTCTTCGGGGAAATCCGACGCAATGCTCAAGAGGTAGCACCTGCCATCCTGCAATATAGGCCGTCTGATCTATATCTGACAGATAGGAAGGAAACTATGGCAATTTTGCAAAAAGATACCCACACCCCTCTCCACATTTGCAAATAAGGCCTTCCCTCGTTCATCCTTTTCCCCCACAAGATAAACTACTCATACAAATTCATCTTGATGTTCCATGCAATGCATGGGCATCTTGCTAGTTGTTGCAAAAAGCCCGTGTGTGTGTGAGAGAGAGAGGGAGAGTGGAGGAGGACACAGTGCATGTGTGACAAAGACACAAGGAGTGTGTGTGCGATAGGTATCAGCTTAAAATGAGGCGATAGTGTGTGTGTGCACGATAGAGAGGGCGTGTCTCAAGAAGGGAAGAAAAATCTACATAGATACAGGGAGCGGGAGAGAGACATGTATGTGATGGTGGAAGCACGAGTGTGCGGGTGTATAAACCTATCTAGACGCTAGCTAGTCGATAAATGTTTGTGAGAGAAATACGAGTCGGGTGCGAAAGCGAGAGTTTTGTGTGTGTGAGAGAGAGACGGTAGTCGGGAAGGGGAGTGGAAGCAGGAGTTGTGTGTGTGTGTGTGTTTGTGAGAGAGAGAGAGGAGACGGTAGTCGGGGTTGTCTGATCGGTAAACAAATGAATAATGTCAGTCTGGGATGCAGACGAAAAGGAGACCGTAACAAATGTTGTGTCTACAGGAGAGAAAGAGAGAGAGAGTGATTTTAGTGGTATGAGTCATATGTAGAGACATATAGGGTGTGTGAGAGAATCCCATAGAGAGAAAGACAAAGTGAAAGACGAGTGGAGACTGTGTGTGTGGCGGTGAAAAAGAAAGCTTAGGTACCGAGTGATACCAGAGAACATTAGAGACGTGAGAGATAATGAAAATCGTGTAATGTATAATGATAGGGAGAGTGTGACACTTCTCAAGGGAGACGTCGAGAGACCATGTTTGCGAGTATAGGAGAAACATGAAGTGAGCGTGCGGGTGAGCTGGAGAAAAGAGAGTGATAGCTACCTGAAGGAGCATGCATGCGAGAGAGATGGGCGTGAAAGGAGTGAACAAAAAAGGGATTCAAATATTTGAATTCGAGATGATGATACATGTAATCCATACTCGAACCAAAATTGATCTATCAAACATGCATACTCATATGAATTCACGCACATCTATGTTATTTAATATGTAGGTATAACTGATCCATACATTATAATAGAACATAATTTGGTTAAAAAATTTCGAATTCAACCTTTAGATTTCGAGTTCGTTGTATTTGTAAATCATATTATACATATAAAGGAGCAGAGTTCTTTGTTGTGCTTTTGAAAGTATATATAAAAAATGATGTATATAGAATGTAATTCCAATTGAAAATGGATCCCGCCAGAAAAAAATAGAATACAAATGGGGTTCGAATTGACTTGGCATGATAAACGTGCACTCTGCAAAATTTGAACGAAGCGGGGAAAGTCGCAGTAACTGCGCAAAACCAAAATCTGCGAGATGGAAATCACTACTGCCTATCCCTGCCACGCAAAGCCTATCTGCTGGATTTGTATAGGTTTCGATAGGGGTAGGTTTGTAATATCACCCAAACGTGACGTAACCGCCTCTCACCCGGATTCATACATGGTGGGCGCCAAAACACAATGTGTCCTCGGCCGAAATCGACTCCCTCCCCGATTCATATTCATACACGGTGGGCGCCAAAAACAAACTCTCGTCGGCAAATATTCGGTATATGCGAGATTACCGTCCTATCCCCAACCGAATAATGTTGTTGTGATGTAGTAGAAATTTGAAACGGGGGCTAAGTTTGTAAATTTCCTCGCATTTGAGACAAGCGCGCCCTGAATACATGGTCCCCCCTTCCTCTCTACCTCCCTTTTCCCCATTCGTACTCCGTGGGCGCGAAAGCACCCTCTCCACCCCACCCTCCTCCATCCGCCACCCCATCCACCGCCGTCCTCCTCCACCATGCCGGAGCTGATACCCCGACGTCGCCGTCCATTACAAGAGATCAACCTCTCTCATCCACGGCTTCGGACAAGGATCCTTGCATCCGGTCCTCTCGCTTCATCCCCGCCGTCGTCCACCTTGTCGGCGCCGCTCCTACGATCGTCTCGTCCACCGCACCCCACCGCCACCGTCTACCCTCCTACATCTGCTTCCACGCCGCCGACAGCCATCGCTACCGTAGCACCGTCAAATTCTCAGCAGATGCGTACCTGGTGCCGCACCAGAGGCGGTACTATTTCGTATCTGCTCAACTTATTTATCGCAGCAAGAAAATAGATCGCCACTGCTTTACTCTGATTTCTTGTCTTGGTTGCGAATTTGCCTTTGTCCGGTTTGCACCTTCAGATCCGCCATGGCATGCTCAACACTATACTCCTAATGCTTATGTGTTTCCCCTTTTATATTCCACACTAGTTAAAACACAGTAGACTAAATTTCCAAATTGGGTCAGTCAATTTTTCAGAGCTCGCCTGAGTTCGCCGGTGCGATCGAAGGGGCTCGGGTGGTTGTGGGGCCTCGCCGAACGAAGAAAACTCGATGCAGGTGGGGGTTGGGGCGGGGGTGGGAGTGGGGTGGCATATGAACACAGGCGGTGGGGGCCGGTGGTCCGGCCGGTGGCCCGTGCGGTGTTCTGTATGGGAAGAATCAGAGACGAGGAAGAAGAAGGGTTAGGAGACGTTGGATATTCATCCAACCGCCTGAAATGGTCGAGAGACAACTGGGAGTTGCATTCTTAATGCGCTTTGGTTCATCATGCGTGGGCACTACTCAACCAACATTATATTATCCAAAATCTGCTTGCTCTTCTTTACCATGTTCCTCTTCCGTTCTTCTTTAATATGTACTCTCTCCGTTCCTAAATACATGTCTTTGTATAGATTCCACCATGGACTACATATGGAGCAAAATGAGTGAATCTACACTCTAAAATGTATCTTGATACATCTGTATGTGATCCATAGTGGAAATCTCTACCAAGACTTATATTTGGGAACAGAGGGAGTATGATAGTAGTACAGTATGTTCCTTGTACTGAAGATGAGCAGGGACATTTGCAGTGTAGAGGTCTATATGGTCGGTTGTGATGGACACTTTGAGCCTCTTTGATTTGTAGGATCTTGTAAACATAGGAACAGGATTTGTAGTGGCCTGTCCACTTGAATCCTATAAGAATAGCAAGGAAATGCGGGGAGCTGTGTCGCCTTTGAGAGTTACACTGATATTAACAGTACCGCACCTTCACTTGAAGAGAGCTGCTATCTGAAGCCTTTCTATTCGTACCAGCAATACTAGCAAATATATTCCAACAAGTTCCACTTTGCTAATTTTATTCTGATGCTTAAGGTTTTTCCGTTATATCTACACTATGAGCTGTGTAGCTGCTTTGTGTCACACTAGCAGTAGTCCACTCTTGAAGCTAAACACTGCAATGACTTAAAAAATTGGCACCAAGGCATTGAGTGCCATTCTGGATGCGATGAAACTCATACGCTCCCCACCTGTTGATTCTTGTTCAGAATATGATCCTAATGACTATTCTAACCTCGAGGAGTCAAAGGCAGATGGCCTGTCCTGTTCACCCATCAAGGTGTGTGTTCTAATTTGGCAATGTTTTATTGATTGCGTGTATCTTGCATATGTTGTCTTGCATTTATTCTACTTTGTTGCACCGCCATCTGCTTAGTTTACTCATCATATATGTCGAGATGCCATGCCCATCCATTATCAATACATATTCCATTTGTCATCATACCATGTTTTTTCACTCAAATGCTGTTCTTGTGCATCAGACATCAAAAAGGAAGAGGGTGATTGCCGAAACTGAAGGAGCACCAGCAAAGTCCTTGAAAAACGTGGTGGTGCCGGAGAAATCAGACAGCACCCCACTTATATTGGATGTACAACCAGTGACACAAAATGTAGGACCGACTCCAGCAGACTGTACCCATACTTCACTGGCCACACCACTAGCCCCACCACACAGGACCTGCACTCCAGCAAAAGGTATACCGATTTCATTTGCCATAGCACCAGCTATACCACAGAAAAATCCCACTCTAGCAAAAAGTACAACAAGTCGACCGGCCGAAGACCTATCCCAACTGCAGAGACGGCCAATTCTTGCAGATTGGAACCCCATTCCATTTATTCCCAGTTTAAAAGGCAATGCTTTCAATGTTGTTAGGGACTACGTGCATATATTCCCATCATGGGAGGATTATTGTGAAGACAAACACCATTTTCACATCTTCCTGTCCAACTTACGTGTAAGTGCTATTATTCCTGGTTATTATTTTCCTATTTTCTGCTGATTGAACACATCAATGATTTACATTACATTGTTGTAACTAGGCGAGGGTCAATCTGGATAGTCATGACGAGCAAAGCTTGCTTGTGCTTTTCAAGGAAGCACTGCAGCAGTATCGGTGTTACCTGAGGAAATAACACTTTGATGGCAAGTCTATAAACGAATTTCCGGTGAAGTCTCATGTACTAAATTTAGAAGACATTGAATGGAAAAACCTTGTTATGCACTGGTCTCGTTCCCAGGATGAGGTACTGTCTATGAAATCACATGAAAATTTGAACTTCTACTTTTCCGCATGTGCCTTACGGATCTTTTTTGCAGGAAATCTGCTCGAAGAAGAATTCTAGTTTGACAAGAATGACAGGATATCGCAAATATGCTGCCCGCTGCTTTGCTCTTGTTAGTACCTGTTGTCCTGTATCACTGTACTTGCATACATACCTGGTTCATTATGTGATAGCAGTATGCATGACAGCTTGCTTATCAATTGTTCGCTCCAAATTATCTGATCTGTATGAATGGTTACATTAGTGTAGAATATATCCAATGCCAATGTTTTTTTAGATCTGCATTGTTCTTGTAAGTACATGTTGTCCTTTATTAGTGTACTTATAATGACAGGTAGTTGTTCATGTACCATCACTCTACAGCTTATTTTCCTTTGCCCTCCATTTTCTACACTTCGGATCTATATTTACTCTTACCATATGGTTGGTACTGAAGAAGTTTAGATGTGCATTGCTCTTGGCTATACCTTTTGCCTGTATCGCTGCACTTACATTTATAGCTACTTGGTTATGTAGCAGCACTCTTCATCTTATCTTAAATATTCTCCATTTTTCGTATATTATCTCATCTATATTTACTCTTAACAAACTGTAGAATAAAGGCAATGCTTTTGAAGAAGATTATGTGGTAAACTTCTTGAATTGCCCCCCATCAGCATGGACAAGGCCTCTATAGAGCCTGTCTTCACCAATAATGTAAGTTTGTCCATCTCAAGCCTTCAAACTTTGTTGTATATATTTGGTTAGGCATGACTGCAACAAATGTTTATTTTTGGTGTTTGCATCAAATTTCTTGTTTAAAGTTTATTATGTAGTTCATAAACAAAGTTTGTCCTTTCTCAATTTAAGTTTTCAGTTGTACAACCAAGTTCCTTCTTCATACCATGTAAATTAAACTATATAGAGCAAGTGATCTTCTTTTGCACTGCATTTATGCTTCTGTTCTTCATCCGTAATCCAGTGGTGTGGTGAACCTACCCACTACAGCACAATGTCATATTCTGCAATGTCTTAACTATGAAAAATGTCATATCATTCTACTATTGTTTAAACCGTCTCTTTATTTGCCAATCTGAAATGGTATAAATTGACAGCACACTAACCATTGATACTTATGAGTTCTTGATATGTAATCCAGTGGTGTCGTGAAGCTGCCAACTCCTTTACAATGTCATTTCCTGCCATGTCTTGACCTGAACAATACCATATTGTGTTAATGCAATTTTAAACTATGTCACTTTATTCGCCAGTAAGAAATGTGATGAATTGTCAGCATTGATACTTTTATGTGCAAAACCTGTCATCTGTCTCCTTGTTTATCTTTCAGAGTGTGGAAGATATAAGTGTTGAATAAGCGCTGTCTCATCATCTTGCTCAGCTGCTTGCGCTGCAACTCCCCAGCAGGGCTAACCTTTCTTGAACTCTATTGAAGTGATGTCGGTTTTGTATATTATTTTTTCGGCGTGTTTATTTGCACTGGTGGCGATCTTTGATGCCCAGTGTATGTAATTTGGTGTCTGCTTGTGCTTTATTATCATAATGGCGAACTTTGATGCCCACTGGATGTAATATGCCGTAATTTCTTTATTGTATAGTCTAGGTTTTTTCTTATTCACGATGCTGGAGTTATTTTACTATATACATATCATGTCTTCGCAGTAAACCGGCCAAACCTTAAAATTACGGTACATAATCGGGCCGCCATGCAATCACGACGTACGTTGGGCCTAAAACGTGCCGAATAGCTCACGGGCCGGCAGCAGCCCAAAATGAACATGAACCCCGGCCCATGATTGTGCGAATCAAATCACAGGCTTTTAACAGGCCAAAATTGTCTCCGTCCTTGTTTGGCCCAATCAGATATCGGCTATGAGCAGGCTGGATGCAAATCGAGCCGTAGTTAGGCCCAACTATATGACGAGATTTTAAAAGGCGAAATTATTATAGGGCCGAAATGTTAAACGGGCCCTTAACAGGCCAAAACTAATATCAGGTCGAATTACTAAGTGGGCCTTGAGCAAGTGGGCCCAAAAGCATAGTGTCTAGTTGACGGACCGAATCTGATATGGGCCATAGTTGAGCCCAAAGCCTCTTAAAGGGTCGGACCTGATCTGGGCCTTAATTTGGCCTAGAATGTGGTAGGCTTTTAATGAGCCGGATCTCATATGGGCCACTATTAGGCCCGGAGCGTGGCAGGCCATTAATGGACCGGATCAAATATGGGCCGACATTTGGCCCAAAACATGACAACCAGTTCATGGGCCGGCCTACTAGGGTCCTCAAAATCTCGTGGGCCTATAGCTGGGCCGGCCCATTAATGTCGGCGAAATCTCGTGGGCCTTTAGCTGGGCCGGCCCATTATGGCACACAAAAATCTTGTGGGCCTTTACCTGGGTCGGCCCATTATGGCCCGCAAAATCTTGTGGTCCTTTAGCTGGGCCAGCCCATTATGGTCCGCAAAATCTCGTGGGCCTTTAGCTGGGCCGGCCCATTATGGTCCGCAAAATCTTGTGGGCCTTCAGTTGGATTGGCCCATTTAAACTTGATGGGCCGGTCCACGTGTCAACATATCATAGGCGCGTCTCGCCCATTGGATGAGTGACACCTGTGCCAACGGGGACCTGACACGTGTCTCCTCCAGCCAATGATGATTTTACACATGGAAAATCCCCATTGGTCGGGGCTGTTAATGGGTTATCGGATCCAAGACCCGACCCGATAGCTTAACGGCGTTCCGTTACGGTGGATGCCACGTGTCGGTCAGCCTTGACGAAAGCACTTCTGTGACGTACGATTTATCGTCATGGAAGTGGACACTTCCGTGATGATAATTTTGATAATGTCATGGAACACTTCTACGACAGCACAGGTATGCCTATCTTGATTCTGTCATAAATTTGTCATGGATGTACATGCATGACAAAAAACGCGACCTACTGTGACAAACACGTATCATCACGGAAGTGTATTTTTTTGTAGTGTATTCAGGGTTTGTTTGGACATTTTTATACTTCAACTAGGGTTTCTAGGCATTTTATGTGCATAATTCAAATTTGAACTACATGAACATGCTCCAATGCATATAAACTGGTTGAAAAATCAAATGTGTGTCCTTGGTTGCTTGCTTAGGTCCCATGCAAGAAATGGGAATGAATTGCAAACACCCTGCCACCGTCACTCGGCCGCAAACATTGAGATACCTGGTTTGTAAATTCTAGTAAATTCAAAACTCGTATGAAATTCATGAAACTTGGCATGCTATAATGGAGCGGCATCAACATGTCATGGTAAAAATTTTGTCCCACGGTGAATACAACTCGATACTTAGAACTCGATACTTACAACTCAAGAATTACAACTCGATACTTAGAACAAAATATGACTCTATGTGAATGCCTCCGGCGGTGTACCGGAATGTGCAATGAATCAAGAGTGACATGTATGAAAAGTTATGAATGGTGGTCATGCCACAAATACGATGTCAACTAGATGATCATGCAAAGCAATATGACTATGATGAAGCGTGTCATAATAAATGGAATGGTGGAAAGTTGCATGGCAATATATCTTGGAATGGCTATGGAAATGCCATGATAGGTAGGTACGGTGGCTGTTTTGAGGAAGGTAAATGACGGGTTTATGGTACAGGCGAAAGTTGCGTGGCACAAGAGAGGTTAGCAATGGTCGAAGGGTGAGAGTGTGTATAACCCATGGACTCAACATTAGTCATAAAGAACTCACATACTTATTGCAAAAATCTACAAGTCATCAAAACCAAGCACTACACGCATGCTCCTAGGGGATAGGTTGATAGGAAAAGACCATCGCTCGTCCCCGACCGCCACTCATAAGGAAGGCAATCAAAGAAACACCTCATGCTTCAAATTTGTCACACAACGGTTACCATACGTGCATGCTACGGGACATGCAAACCTCAACACAATTATTTCTCAATTTCACAATTACTCAACTAGCACGACTCTAATATCACCATCTTTATATCTCAAAACAATTATCAAGGATCAAACTTCTCGTAGTATTTATTGCACTCTATATGAAAGTTTTTATTATACCCATCTTGGATGCCCATCATATTTGGACTAATTTTAAAACCAAAGAGAATTAACATGTTGTTCCAAAAGACTCTCAAAATAATATAAGTGAAGCATGAGATATCAATAATTTCTATAAAATAAAACCACCACCGTGCTCTAAAAAGATATAAGTGAAGCACATAGAGTATTCTAATAAATTCAGATTCATGCGTGTCTCTCCCAAAAGGTGTGTACATCAAGGATGATTGTGGTAAATGAAAAAGCAAAGACTCAAATCATACAAGACGCTCCAAGGAAAACACATATCATGTGGTGAATAAAAATATAGCCTCAAGTAAAGTTACCGATAGACGAAGACGAAAGAGGTGATGACTTCCGGGGCATCCCCAAGCTTAGGCTTTTGGTTGTCCTTGAATTTTACCTTGGGGTGCCTTGGGCATCCCCAATCTTAGGCTCTTTCCAGTCCTTGTTCCAAAATCCATCAAATCTTTACCCAAAAACTTGAAAACTTCACAACACAAAACTCAACAAAAAATCTCATGAGCTCCGTTAGTATAAGAAAGCAAACCACCACTTTAATGTACTGTAATTAACTCATTCTTTATTTATATTGGTGTTAAACCTACTTTATTCCAACTTCTCTATGGTTGATCCCCCCGATACTACCCATAGAATCATCAAAATAAGCAAACAACACAAAAAAACAGAATTTGTCAAAACAGAATAGTCTGTACCAATCTGGAGGTTTTGATTACTTATGTAACTCCAAAATTTCTGAAAAATTAGGACGACCTAAATAATTTGGATATTGATCAACTGCAGTTGGAATTCGTATTTTATCGCTCCCTGGTAAAAAATGGAAGTTATTTTTGTGAGCGCATACTTTCTGTTTTTATCAGCAAGATCAAACAACAATCACCCAAGGAGATCCTAAAGGCTTTACTTGGAACGGACACTAATTAAAACATAAAAAACACAATCATAACAGAGGCTAGATAAATTATTTATTACTAAACAGGAATAAAAAATTAAAGAAATTGAAACAAGCGCTATCTTTTAACGCACCAACAAGCACTATCGTTTAACGCCCCTAGGTAGGCATCGATAATTTTTATGATGCTCACATGAAAGATAGCAATTGAAACATGAAGAGAGCATCATGTAGTATATGAGAATCACATGTAAGTCTAACATACTTCCTATGTATAGGCATTTTATAGGAAAACAAATTAGCAAGACAAGCTAGATCTAGCATATGCAAGGAAGAAGGAAGAAACAATAGCACTCTCAACATAACGAGAGGAAATTTAGCAACATGAAAATTTCTATAACCATATTTTCCTCTATCATAATAATTACATGTTGGATCATAATCAAATTCAACAATATAGCTATCACAGAACATATTCTTAACACGATCCACATGTATGCAAAGTTGACACTCTTCCAAAATTGTGGGGTTAACATTAACTAAAGTCATGACCTCTCCAAACCCACTTTTATCGAAAACTTCATAAGATTGAACATTCTCCAAATATGTGGGATCTGAAGTTGACACTCTTCCAAACCCACTTTCAATATTATTGAAAACATTGTTATCAATCTCATATTCATCATGGGGCTTAAATAAATTTTCAAGATCATAAGAAGAATCACCCCAATCGTGATCATTGCGACAAGTAGTAGACATAGCAAAATTAGCATCCCCAAGCTTAGGGTTTTGCATATTATTAGCACAATTGGTATTAATAGAATTTATAATAACATCATTGCAATCATGATTTTCATTCAAGGAGCTATCCTGAATCACTTTATAATTTTCTTCTTTCAACACTTCATCACAATTTTTAGATTCACGAATTTCAAGCAAACCCTCATAAAGATAATCTAGTGCACTCAACTCACTAGCAATTGGTTCATCATAATTGAATCTTTTAAAAAGATTAGCAATAGGATGAGGATCCATAACAATAGATATTTAGCAAGCAAAGATGCAAGCTAATAGAAGGCACATGGTAACACGAGCAAACAGAAGGACAAACGGAAGAAGGGCGCAGGAAGAGGCAAATATTTTCGAAAATCGTTCTAGATGTGGGGGAGACACTACTAGGGAAAACCTTATAGACAGGAGCTTACTAGTAGTGCTTTTTAAAAGGCAACGCTGCTACTAATTATTAGGAGCACTTGGCCGCAGAAATCGCTGCTACTATGCGCTTAACGGTAGCGCTATAGCTACAAAACACGCTATTACTATAATTGCCAAACTGTTGCCAGCAGGCCATGCATACTAGTAGCGCTGGTGTGCAAAAAGCACTACTGCTATTGTACGTAGCAATAGCGCTTTCACCTGACCAGCGCTACTGCTAAATTTAGCCCCCTCCTATGACCAAAGTTTAGTCCCACCAAACTCCACAAACAGAATTTTTACCACCTTAAATATGGTGCTTCTCAAACCATCACAACCAGTTGGTCTTCATCGAACTCTACGCGTAGGATCGTTGGCCGCAATAGGAATATTCACCGGTTCTTTAACCGGTGAGGATTCCTATTGACAATTCTGATTCTACACAAAAAGATCGATGATGGCCAATGAATTTTTTAATTTGATGCCTTAACGATCATAGCCTTAGTAGTAGCGTTGGTTAAGAAAAAACTCTGCCACTATTGATCGTAGCAGTAGCGCTTGTTAGAAACAAGCGCTGCCACTAAAGCCCTTATCCAAAACTGCCCCACGCGCGCGTCCCCTCACTTCCCCCCTCACACTCACGTCGTACATCACTCCATCACAGTCGCCATGTCCCTCCTCCTCCTCCATCCTCGTCATCCTCCTCCACCCCCAAGGTGCATCCCTCATCCTTCCCCTCCTCCTCCTCCCTCTCCCCCGGCGGCCCCCTCCTCCTCCATCCTCCTCCACCCACTCCCCCAGCGCCCCCCTCCTCCTCCCTCTTCCCCGGCGGCCCCCTCCTCCTCCACCCTCTCCGGCGGCCCCCTCCTCCTCCTCCTCCTCCTCCCCCTCCTGCTCTCTCCTCCTCCTCTCTCCTCCTCCACCTCCTCCTCCCTCCTCCTCCTTCCTCCTCCTCCTCTTCCCACCTCCACCTCCCCCTTTCTATAAATAGAATAGGAGGTTTTTAGATTTTTAGATTTTTGTAAGTAAATGTAGGTTTTTAGTATATTCTGTTTTTAGAAAATCTGAATAAGTAATTTGAATAGAATAAAATTTGAAATTTAAAAAAATTAGTAAATGTAGGTCTTTTGAAAAGAATAGGAAATTTTTAGAATTTTTTAATAATTAATTTTGAATAGAATAAAATATGAAATTGAAAAAATAGGTAAATGTAGGTCTTTTGAATAGACTAGGAAATTTTTAGAAAATTTGAATAAGTAAATTTGAAAAGAATAGGAAATTATAAGTAAATTTGAATAGAATAATTGAATGTAGCTTATGGAGTTTCACTAAGTCCTAAGATGACGATAATAATGTTTTTGTTTATATTTTGTTTTTGCAGAGGTCAAGGAGCCCCTGCATCATCCCCGCCGCTGTCCCTGTCACCGACCCCCTCCGACCTCGATCGAGGTGAGACCAGCCACCCCATGTTGTTAATTTAATTTAGGTATTTTAGACATTTAATCTTAGAATAACATAGTATGAACCCTAGTTATGATTAAAGCATGTTTAAAATGTAGGTTTTTAATTAGGTGTAGTTAATAGAATATAGGTGTATATCTTGCATGCTTATTGAATGCTCATATGATGTAGATATAAACATGTATATCTTGTGTTGCTAAAATAGGATATGTGCTTGCCCAAGTGGTTGGCCATGTTTGCGGGTTACACCTCCTATAGTGGCCCATGTTTTGCCAGAGTGTTAACTAATTTCCGTTCTGGCAAATTTCAGGCGCTCGATAAGTCCTTTTTTTAGCAAAGGTCATGCCGGATTTTTCCGTGAATTCTGGCATGACTTGTGATAGAATATGTAGGAAATATTGAGTGGCAGGATTTTCTCGAAAAATAATTAAATGACATTTCAGGTTGACTTTAAGTCTGTCGAGGCTCCATCACTGAAGGTCAAAAAATCAGTGAGGGAGTGTATCCACCATATATGAGAGAGGACGAAGATAGTCAACCCGTGATGAATTGTACAAGTTTAATCTTTGAATTATGAACGTAGGAATGTCGTCATCGGACAACCAAAGTCTCCCGGGGAGTGCAGCTAGTGCAACGACGACCGAGGTCTGTGCGACAGGCCTCACCGGGACGAAGATCGCCGCTTCAGCATTAAGCTCCAGGAGACCTTCGATGTTGAAACGGTATGCAACAACGAAAAGTGTTTTTTCGTAATTAAGCATGACTTCAACTATTTCAATGTGTAATTTTCATCTTTTACAATTTGAGTAGCTTATCCCATGTCATGCAATACGCTATGTCTTGGAGAGGATGGGTTTTGAAGACCATGAAAATTTTGAAACAAAGAAAATTAACCTAAGGACCCATCATGATGTGGATTTTGAAGTAAATCTATATAATTCTGAGAGCGTGACCCATTTGGTTGCAAAAATTGGGAAGCACTTTGCAAGATGTATGGTTTTTATGAGGGTATGCTTATCACCATGGATCTTGGTGATCCTAACATCAACCAAGACAATATGGACATTTGGGTCCTTGATGATACGCTTCCAATTCTACCGCTATGTGAGTTTCTCAAACATAGTTATTAACTAATTTATATTGTTTATTTCAAAATAGTTGACAGCTTATTTCCATTGACAACTTATTTTCATTGTTCAAACAATGTGTGGAACATGGTAGACAGAGCCTACTACACTGATGGCTCTAAGTTAACTTATCAGGAGAAAAATCATATGGTCGCATTTTGTACTAATCTTGAGAATTGCAATATCTATTAAAAAACTCCTCCACATTATGGTCAATACGTGCCACTAGTGCACGTGTTGAACTACGGTAACATCTAAGGAGATGTCATGGTAAGATTTTTTAGTATTACGACATCTGTGCATCTTTTGCATAAATTATTTTAAAACTTAACTACATTGCTAACTACGAAGTTATTACTATGTTTTTCAACAGAAAATCCCGAATGATTGTGTGCCTCATCTGATGTATCCGAATGGTCGCCTTGATGTTTTGGACATACAGCCAGGTCATCATACAAATCCCACCTGTCCATATTGGATTTCTAAAAGAAGTGGATACATGAAAATCAAAGAATGGAAAAAATGTATGGACAATCATAAGGAGGTACTTGGAAGCAACATTGTGCGAAAAGCAAGAATTGAAGGCAGGATAATCTCCATTCTCCATAATGGAGAGTCAGGGCCTATCTTGTTTTATGCTATTTTACCTAAGAGAAGGTAGTACGTCCTAGTTAATAATACTCATGATCATGTGCTAAGAACAATTAAGTAGGATTGGTTAGATGACTATGATGATGATGTGGTATCGGGTAGAAGTTGTATGATCGATGATGATGAGTATGACTTGTTATTATGATACCAATGATGAGTTATTTATTATTATGATCGATGATGCATGATGCATGATTACTTATTAGATATAATAGTGGGTGAGCATGATTACTTATTATATATAGCAGTGGGTGAAATGAACCTGGATTAGATTCAAGTGAAGCCAACATGTGGTGCACATCGAAAGTACTACTAATCCAAACTAGATCAAGTTTGGATTAGAGTAGTACTTTCGACATGCACCACATGTTGCCTCCACTTGAATCTACTCCACGTTCATTTCACCCACTGTTATATATAATAAGTAATTGTGGTCATAAAATCATATGATGAAAGTACTGTATATAAAACCACACAATGAAAATAAGCTGTATTCTGAAAAATGCAAGAAAATTTAGCAGCAGCGTTTTTAGAACAAGTGCTACTAGTACTTACAACTAGCAGCAGCGCTTTTCAGAACTAGCACTACTACTACTTACAAGTAGCAGTAGCGCTCCCTTTCCAACGCTACTGCTACTAGTTAGCTGTAGCGCCTTAGGGGTAGCGCTGGACCCAGCACTACTGCTATGCATATTTCAAACGCTACTACTAGGGTTTTCCCTAGTGGTGAGAGGAAAACGAAAGGTGAATGGAAAATAATGTAATGCGAGGGCGAAGAGTTTATGATGGGTACTTGGTATGTCTTGACTTAAGCGTAGATCTCCCCGGCAACGGCACCATAAATACTTCTTGCTACCTCTTGAGCATGCATTTGCTTTCCCTTGAAGAGGAAAGGGTGATGCAGCAAAATAGCGTAAGTATTTCCCTCAGTTTTTGAGAATCAATGTATCTATCCAGTAGGAGATAACACGCAAGTCACCTAGTACCTGCACAAACAATCAAGAACCTCGCAACCAACGTGATAAAGGGGTTGTCAATCCCTTCACGGTCACTTGCGAAAGTGAGATCTGATAAAGATAGTAAGATAAATATTTTTGGTATTTTTGTTGTATAGATTGAAAAGTAAAGATTGCAACATAGTAAACGAGATGCGATGTAAATAAAAAGAGATGCAATATAATAAGAAAGAGACCCGGGGACCATAGGTTTCACTAGTGGCTTCTCTCATGATAGCATGTATTACGGTGGGTGAACAAATTCTGCATCGACTACTATTACTCCACACATCGACCGATATCCAGCATGCATCTAGAGTATTAAGCTCATAAGAACAGTGTAATGAATTAAACAAGATGACATGATGTAGAGGGATAAACACAAGCAATATGATATAAACCCCATCTTTTTATCCTCGATGTCAACAATACAATACGTGCCTTGCTGCCCCTACTGTCACTGGGAAAGGACACCCCAAGATTGAACCCAAAGCTAAGCACTTCTCCCACTCCAATAAAGATCAATCTAGTAGGCCAAACTAAACCGATAATTCAAAGAGACTTGCAAAGATATCATATCATGCATATAAGAATTCAGCGGAGAGCCAAATATTATTCATAGATAAACTTGATCATAAATCAACAATTCGTAGGATCTCGGCAAACACACCGCAAAAAGGTATTACATCGAATAGATTTCCAAGAACCTCGATGAGAACTTTGTATTGAGAACCAAAGAGAGAGAACAAGCCAGCTAGCTAATAAATATGGATCCGAAGGTCTGTGGTAAAATACTCACACATCATCGGAGAGGCTATGTTGTTGATGTAGAAGCCCTCCATGATCGAATCCTCCTCTGGCAGATCACCGAAAAAGGCCCCAGATGGGATCTCATGGCTATAGAAGGTTGCGACGGTGCAAAAGTGGTTTCGTGGCTGCCCCCAATGTTGTAAGTGTATAAGAGTATATATAGGTGAAATAAGTACGTCGGTGGAGCTCTGTGCGGCCCACGAGGGTGGGCTGCATGCCTACCCCCCTGGGCACGCCTGTGAGTGTCAAAACCGGTAGATCTCGGGTAGTGGGTCCCGAACTGTGTGTCTAGGAATCATGGTAACAGGAGACGGGGGACACGATGTTTACCCAGGTTCGGGCTCTCTCCATGGAGGTAATACCCTACTTCCTGCTTGATTGATCTTGATGAATATGAGTATTACAAGAGTTAATCTACCACGATATCGTAATGGCTAAACCCTAGAAGCCTAGCCTATGTGGGTATGGTAATGAGTATATGTATCTGTCCTTTCCGGACTACCCCTTCGGTTTATATAGACACCGAGGGGATCTAGGGTTTACATGGAGTTGGTTACATAAGAAGGAATCTTAGGTCGCCAAGCTTGCCTTCGACGCCAAGTAGAGTCTAATCCAGACATGGTGCAGTCTTCGGCCTTCATGTCTTCATAGCCCATCAGTCCGGCCAACGGATAACAGGCCGGACACCTGAGGACCCCTTAGTCCAGGACTCCCTCAGTATCCCCCGAACTAGTCTTCTATAGCGAGGTTCTCGGCACATATATTGTCTTCGGCATTGCAAGGCGGGTTCCCCCTTCGATGATCTCCAAGTAATGTATTCGGCCATTGATCTAATGTCGCCTCCTTGGCTCTGCGTGTTGAATAATCTTTGTCCTCGACGTGTTGAGTGAATGTGGAAAGTTAGGGTATTTTTGCGAATAACACCCCATCCATGCGAGGAAGAGCGCCTACTTAAAGAGATTGGATCCCAGATTCAGCGCTATGCAGAAGAAATCCCCAGAGACTGCTTAGGAGAAACCATTCCAGCATGGCTAGTGCTCCCAGCTCCTCCGCTCGTCCCGGCCCAGAGAAAGGCGAGCGGGAGAGGTGTTCCGTGTCTCATAGCCGATTGAGGAAGTTGCAAACGCAGTGATTCCTTCCCCATGCAGGTCTAGTCCCTATTCGATCGGGGCTAGCTTTCTTCAATGAGGGGACTCAGGCAGAGGACTTCCCCAATCCGTCCGGGGGAGAGCGAGTGTGTTTTGTCCCCTACCTGCTAAGAGGCGTTGGATTTCCAATCCACCCATTCCTCCGAGGGCTTCTGGAATACTACGGCCTCCAGCTGCACAACTTCACTCCGGCCTCTATTCTGCACATTGCGGGTTACGTCGCTTTATGCGAACTTTTCCTGGGCGTCGAGGCTCATTTTGAATTGTGGAGGAAGCTATTCTGTCTTGTCCCGCGCAATCATGAAGGGTCAATATTTGAAGTGGGCGGAGCCGAAGTATGGCGCTCGCCGATACCGGATATGCATTCGGCACACCAAGGAAGGCACCAGATGAATGGCCCTCTGAATGGTTTTATATAGAGGACGTTGCGCTTCCCGACCCGATTCGAAAGGGTTTTCCTAAACTTGTGTGCGTCCCGCTGTAGAAACACCGCAGTTGGCGTCCCCGGAGTCTTGAAGAGGAAGATGGCGCAGAGGTTCGTCAGCTGATGAGCAGGATAAAAGAGCTCACTCAGTCCGGACTCACAATAATCGAGGTTATGGCAATTTCCATAGCGCGAGGGGTTCAGCTGCTCCAATATAGAGGGCTTCCAATGTGGCACTACAACGGGGAGGACGACGCCTCTTGCTGCGGCCGGAAATGTATGGATACCCCTGCCTCTTTGGCAAAGATATTAGCCGAACTGTTCAAAGGGGAGGAAGAGGAATTTCTCCGCATTAAATTTAGGGACGAGTATTCTATGTATAACCCTCTCAGCTGGATAAGGCCCGACACCTCTGTTTTTTACTCCTTCCATCTCCAAATTGCCTTTGATAAACTTATAGCTTGTTTTCTTATGTCAGCACTAGCAAAAGGTCACCGAGGGATTTTATAGTCTCGCCCCACAGCCGGAGGACCACAACCGGGAGCTCGATCCCGGGTTCGAAGAGGATCCGGACATATTTGTGGTGCTTGTGGAGGGGGTGTTTTACCAGACAAGCTACGATGGCACAGAAGTGGCCATCATCGCCGATTACCCCGGTCTTCTTCCAGCTTCACACATAAATGATCCGAACACCCCTTATTCAAAAGAGATCTCTCCTTCCTCTTTACCCACCGCACTATCTTGTGCTCAAAAGGGGAAGGGTTCGGCACACCATACTATTCCAAGGGTACCTCCGAAGAGAGAGTCCCCCACTCCGGGCAAGCCTTCCAAGAGGAAAGCAAACGAAGATACGACCGTGCCATCATCGAAGAGGTATGCATTCGCCAACCTGCACCTGAGCAATCACATCCAACCGTGACCTTCCTGTTATCCATGTGTTAGGAGAAAGACGCACCGGATCGTATCCGGAGGTTCGAGCTGCCGTACTTCCCGCAGCCAGGATTCAAATCCTGCAATGAAGACAGGGGATGATGCGGAGGCGCAGCCGGACTATCCTTCGGCCGAGGACTCGGATGATGTATCCATCACCAACTCGGAAGTGGAGAGTGTGATGAATCATCGGCGCCACCGGGCCATTTTACAAGAACCTGGCTTTTCAGAAGAGTCGTTTAACGCCTTCAACTCAGTCGATGCATACATTCGAGCTGCTCGAGATGGGATTAACGGGGCCACAAAGCAATATTTGGAAGATGTGCAGGTAAATTTATTTTGTCTGACTATGATAACCATATGCCAGTAGCCCCCGAGACTTAAAGTCGTTGAAACAACTGATTTAAGGATCAATGTATGAACAGGTGTTTACGAAGAAGAACACCCAGCTAGCTCAGGAGCTGGAAAAGTGTCAGCGTCGGCTGCTTGCTGCCAATGCCAAACTAGAGAAATACAAGGCATCTTCCGGTAAAGTTTCCTTCTATCAAAAATTCATAATGATACACTGATAGTGTGAATCTGGGTGCTAATCTTCGTGTTCGGTCGTTAGACCAAGTACGAGAGCAGCTGGACACCGCTCAAAGCGAAGAATGCGGAGCCAAAAAGCTACTAGCAGCGGGCGAGCGGGTATTGACAAAAGTCGTTCAAGAGAAAAAGAAACTCCAGGACTCGAACTCCAAATTGGGTGAAGGACTGAAAGATGTGCGAGCTCAACTAGCTGACTTTGTGAAGGAGAACAAGAAGCTGCGAGGCGGCATATTCAGTATGTGGCCACTTTTGTTTTATAACATTTTTGGATGTAACAGTAGGTGATATAGTTGTAATTGCAGGTGTCTTGACGAACCGCCCCGAAGAGGAGGTGTCCGGATCATCGAGTGATCTTCTGCAAGGGCTGTCGCAGCTGCATGAACAAGCTCGGCAGGCAATGTGGAGTGTAGCCAAGGCTTTATGGCCATCCGAGCCCCCTCCAGGAAGCATGGAGAAGCTGGTAGAGCTGCTCAAGGGAGTGTGGCGGCATATCCGGCGATGTAAGAATATCAGCATGCCGAGAGGGTGCGCAAGAGGCCTGGGCCATGGTGAAGACGCGATATACCAAGCTGGATCCTAATCACATGGCTTGTGTCGGACCGCTAGGGTCGAATGGGGAAGAAAATACCGTTAGTTTAGTGTATGACCAAGTAGAGGTGGACGCCAAATATTCCCAACAGGATTGTAAGTTAGACTGCATGTTGGAAGGTGTAGAAGAGGAGGTTTTCGAGTCCAAGTGACTGTGTACTTTCCTCATCTAGCCGAATTGTATATCGTTTGTCATGGCAGACCTTTTCGCTTCATCCTCCGGCACCGAAGGTGTAGAGTGTTTCCGAATACGGTCGCAGCCGAATAGGCCGGGGTATGCCTGGAAAATTAGGCGTAGGGGTCATAGTTTCTTGAACAGACAAGCTGTATCCGGCTAGCTATGTTATATTACATTGATATCGTAAGAAACATCTTCCAGAGAGAATAGTTCCGTTAAGGGTTCCTTTCCCTGGGTGTGCATGCATTTAATGTGCATGTCCTAATTGTGGTGTGAGCACCATGATTTGTATAACTTCTGGGGGTGCACAATGGAGTGAGTTTTTTAAAAAACAACTTTAATTCACCGACCGAATATTCCCATAAGAATGCTAGCTTTAGGCTTCACCAAGTCTGAGGTACACACCCGGATGACCCGGCAGTAACAATCGTAGAGGTGCTCCCTTTATGCCCTAGCCGAACTAACGGGAACATAGGGCATAAGCACAGGAGCTAGGCAACCCAAATTGGCCAAAACTTAATTCATATCGATGCATATAATGACAAAGAAAAGGTACATATGGAAAAACTCATAAGTGAGGAGCTTGATGCTCAAGGAATGACAAGAAATTCTGTCCGAGAAGCCCCTAGGTACTAGTGGCATACATGTTTAAAGATGTATGTGCCGATGGTGTGCGGTCTAGCCGCACCAAAGCTTTAAAGCGAGAAGGAAGAAAGTAATCGGAAAAGAGAGAAAAACAATGGAAACTATAGGGGAGGAGGAGATGAACAAGGGGTTTAGCGCTAGGCGTAGAATCTCCGGAATCTGGCTACGTTCCAGGGGTTCGGCTCGAGGCGATTGTCTGATGCATCGCGAAGACGGTATGCTCCTCCGGTGAGAACTTCGTCAATTATGAAGGGACCCTCCCATTTGGGCTTGAGTTTGTCCTTTTTCTTCTCCAGGAGATGTAGAACGAGTTCGCCAACATTGTAAGTCTTGGCCCGTACTTCTCTGCTTTGACATCTTCGAGCCTGCTGTTGGTAAACTGCTGAATGGGCTTTTGCGACATTGCATTCCTCCTCCAGGGCATCTAGGCTGTCCTGCCGATCGAGCTCGGCTTCTCTCTCTTCGTACATACGCACTCTAGGTGAGTCATGAATAATATCGCAGGGCAATATGGCCTCTACACCATACAGCATGAAGAAAGGTGTGTACCCAGTAGTATGGTTGGGCGTGGTCCGTGGCCCCCGGAGTACGGAGTCGAGCTCCTCAACCCAGTGCTTGTATGATTCTTTCAAAGACTGCACTAGTCTGGGCTTGATGCCGCTCATAATAAGACCGTTGGCGCGTTCGACTTGACCGTTGGTTTGTGGGTGGTAGACGGAGGCGTAATCTAGTTTAATGCCCAGATTAGTACACCAGGTTTTACCTTATCGACTGTGAAATTGGAGCCGTTGTTAGTGATGATGCTATGTGGGACACCATAACGGTACACAACATCAGATATGAAGTCTATTACCGGGCCGGACTCAGCCGTTTTGACCGGTTTAGCCTCTATCCACTTAGTGAATTTGTCCACCATAATCAACAGATATTTTTTCTTGTGGCTTCCCCATTTAAGGAGTCCAACCATGTCGAGTCCCCAGACAGCGAAAGGCCAAGTGATGGGGATTGTTTGTAGGGCAGTGGGGGGCATATGGCTTTGATTGGCAAAGAGTTTGCATCCGACGGAATGTTGGACAAGGTCCTGTGCATCCGCTCGGGCCGTCGGCCAATAAAACCCTATACGGAAGGCCTTGCTAACAAGGGCCCGAGCTGCGGTGTGGTGGCCGCCGAGTTCGGCATGAATTTTAGCCAAGAGCTGCCGCCCCTCTTCCTCGGATATACATCGTCGAAGGACTCCGGTGGCGCTTTTCTTGTAGAGCTCTCCATCATGAACCTTGTAGGCCTTTGAGCACCGGACAATGCAGCGGGCCTCATTCTGGTCCTCAGGAAGCTCCTTCTTATTAAGGTAGGCCACGAAGTGTTCGATCCATGGGGCAATTGCTGCCATGATGAGATGCGCCGACGGTGTTATGTCGGTGTTTCCGGGATCTGGGGTTATGTTTCGGTCTGGACTAGTATTGTCCGTTTCCCCCTGCCACACCACGGATGGCTTAAAGAGCCTTTCCAGGAAGATATTAGGTGGGACGGGGTCGCGCTTAGTGCCAATACGAGCAAGAACATCCGCCGCTTGATTACTTTCTCGAGCCACATGATGGAACTCGAGACCCTCGAACCGGGCCGACATTTTTATGACCGCGTTACGATATGCTGCCATCTTCGGATCTTTAGCATCGAAATCTCCATTTATTTGAGATATTGCAAGGTTTGAGACCCCGCGCATTTCTAGGCGTTGTATGCCCATGGAGGCAGCCATCTGGAGACCATGCAATAAGGCCTCGTATTCGGCTGCATTATTGGAGTCTATGTACAGTATTTGGAGAACGTACTGGACGACGTCTCCGGTAGGGGACGTTAAAATGACACCCGCTCCTAACCTGCCAGTATTTTGGAGCCGTCGAAGTGCATAACCCAATTGGAGTATGTGTCGTACTCTTTAGGGAGTTTGGTCTCTGTTCATTCGGCAATGATGTCGGCCGGGACTTCGGATTTGATAGCTCAACGTGGTTTATATATAATGTCAAATGGCAGGAGCTCAATGGCCCATTTGGCAATCTGGCCTGTAGCATCGTGGTTGTTTATAATGTTGTTGAGTGGTACTTCGGAGGCCACCGTGATCGAACACTCCCGGAAGTAGTGACGGAGCTTTCGGGATGCCATGAAGACCGTGTGTGCTATTTTTTTATAATGAGGGTACCGGGATTTGCATGGTGTAAGGACAATAGATACGTAGTATACTGGCTTCTGAAGCGGGAATTTGTGTCCGTCCTGTTCTTGTTCAACGACGAGTACGATGCTCACCACCGGATGTGTTGCCGATATCTATAATAACATCGGTTCACCGGCGTTTGATGCGGCCAGGATTGGATTGCTCGCAAGAAGGGTTTTTATTTCTTCCAGTCCGGCTATTGTCGCGTCTGTCCACTCGAAGTGGTCGGTTTGCCGTAGAAGGCGATAGAGTGGAAGTGCCTTTTCTCCTAATCTGGAGATGAAGCGGCTTAGAGCTACCACGCAACCCGCAAGTTTTGGAACTTATTTAAGGTCTGTTGGCTTAGCCAATTGTGACAAAGCTTGGATTCCCCTATTGGAGACGATGAAGCCCAGCAGTTTTCCAGCGGGGACGCCGAAGACACACTTTTCCGGGTTGAGCTTGATGTCATATTCCTTGAGGTTGTTGAATGTAAGATGTAAGTCGTCCATTAGTGTTTCCACGTGCCTGATTTTGATGATGACGTCATCAACATAAGCTTCTACTGTTTTGCCAATCTATTTCTCCAGGCATGTTTGGATCATGTGCTGATATGTGGCGCCGGTGTTCTTGAGCCCAAAGGGCATGGTATTGAAGCAGACTGGCCCGTATGGGGTAATAAATGATGTTGCTGCTTGATCGGATTCCTTCATTTTGATTTGATGTTATCCGGAGTATGTATAGAGGAAACACAGTGAGTCGTGTCCTGCGGTGGCGTCAATGATTTGATCAATGCGGGGAAGGGGAAAAGGGTCCTTAGGGTAGGCCTTGTTGAGATCCTTGAAATCGACACATAGGCGCCAGGATTTATCTTTCTTTGGTAACATTACCAGGTTTGCCAGCCAGTCCGGATGCTTGATTTCTCTGATGAATCCAGCCTCGATGAGCTTGGCCAGCTGCTCCCCCATGGCTTGTCTCTTAGGTTCGGAAAAGCACCGGAGTGTTTGCTTGACTGGTTTAAATCCCTTTAATATGTTGAGGCTATGTTAGGCCAACTTGCGTGGGATCCCTGGCATATCCGAAGGGTGCTAGGCAAATATGTCCTAGTTTTTACGCAGGAATTCTAGTAGTGCGGCGTCAACTGTTGGGTTCAGCTGAGCTCCAATGGATGCTGTCTTCTTGGGGTCCGTTGGGTGGACCTGTAATTTGGTTATTTCTTCTGCTGGTTTGAACGAAGTGGATTTGGGGCGTTTGTCGAGGATCACATAGTCCCTGCCCACTATGGAGCATAGTGCGGTTAATTCTTCGGCCGTGAGGGCTTCGGATAGCGCCTCCAGGGCCAGGGATGCGGTTTTGTTTTCAGCGCGGAGTTCTATGTCCGGATCACTGACGAGAGTGATTATACCGTTTGGTCCAGGCATTTTGAGCTTCATATATCCGTAGTGAGGTATAGCTTGGAAGCGTGTAAAAGCATCCCGCCCAACAGGACGTGATATCCGCTGCTAAAAGGGGCCACTTGGAAGGTTATTTCTTCGGACCGATAGTTCTCCGGCGATCTGAATACCACGTCAAGTGTGATTTTGCCCGGGCACCGCGCCTCCCAACTAGGAATAATTCCCCGGAAGGTTGTGTTACTATGTTTGATGCGGCTCCTGTCTATTTCCATTTTATGGAGTGTGTCCTTATAAATGATATTTAATATGCTGCCACCGTCCATGAGGACCTTGGTGAGTCGAAACCCATCCACGATGGGGCTGAGGACTAACGCGGCTGCTGCTCGTATTGTTCTGTACTTTGGTTCGTTACCGGCGTTGAATGTTATAGCCGTGTCATTCCATGGGTTTATTACATCGATTTGGAAGACTTCGTTGAGCTCGCGAAGTGCCCTTTTGCGCTTGTTATTTGAAGCGAATGTCGTGAAGACTGTCAATACTCTTGGGTCGTCGTCTTCTGGGCGTGTTGTTGTGGGGCGTCCTTGATAAGGATGTCCTCGCCGCTCTTGGCTACCTGTCGTAGTATCCAACATGCTCTAAGGTTGTGGGTTGCCACAATATCTGTTGTCGTATGTATTTTGCATGGGCCATCGAGCCACCTTCCAGAATGGTGCCATGCCGTATAGTGGCTTTGTGTTTTTTGACTGTTGGATTGGGTGTGCCACGAGGGTACGCCCCTTTCGCCTGTAGGGGAAGTTGGGTTGGGGCTGGTGGTTCCCAGTGAGCTGCCCGAGTTTCCCACGCGCTTTCCATCGCGCAGTATTTTCGTACGATGGTTGCTAAGTCAGCAAATTTTAGTATGCGATGGGGATTGATGGCGTTGAGGATTCCTTCGTCCGCACAGTTTTTGCAGAACGCTGATATTGCGTCCTCGTCATGACAATCTTTTACCTTGTCCTTGACAAGGAGGAATTTGGCCCAAAAGTAGTGGACCTTCTTCTGAGAATGTTGTTTTATGCTCATGAGAGCCTCTATGTCCGGGTGGGTGGGTGGACTTAAATCCGAACCCCCATGAGGGAGTCCTGGATTATGGGGTCTCCGGACAGCCAAACTATATTCTTTGGCCGGACTGTTAGACTATGAAGATAAAAGAGTGAAGACTTTGTCTCGTGTCCGGATGGGACTCTACTTGGCGTGGAAGACAAGCTAGGAAGTACGAATATGTATATCTCCTCCTTTGTCACCGACCTTGTGTAACCCTAGCACTTTCTGGTGTCTATATAAACGGGAGGGTTTTAGTCCGTAGGACAACATACAATCATACCATAGGCTAGCTTCTAGGGTTTAGCCTCTCCGATCTCGTGGTAGATCAACTCTTGTAATACTCATATCATCAAGAATAAATCAAGCAGGACGTAGGGTTTTACCTCCATCAAGAGGGCCCGAACCGGGGTAAAACATCCCGTTCCCTGCCTCCTGTTACCATCTGCCTTAGACACACAATTCGGGACCCCGTACCCGATATCCGCCGGTTTTGACACCGAAATTGGTGCTTTCATTGAGAGTTCCTCTGTGTCGTCATCATCAGGCTTGATGGCTCCTTCGATCATCGTTAGCGATGCAGTCCAGGGTGAGACCTTTCTCCTCGGACAGATTTTTTTATTCGGCGGCTTTGCACTGCGGGCCAATTCGCTTGGCCATCTGGAGCAGATTGAAAGCTACGCCCCTGGCCATCAGGTCAGGTTTGGAAGCCTAAACTACATGGTCGATATCTGCGGAGACTTGATCTTCAACGGATTCGAGCCCCTGCCGAGTGCGCCGCGCTGTCATGATGGGCATGATTTAGCTCTGCCACCGAACAGTGTCCTGGAGACCGCACCTGCAGCTGCCCTGACCTTTAATTTGGAGCAACTACGCCATCCGAGGGCGGGTGGTTAGGCCCCGCCGCGGAGGCAGCGGCCTCAACGGAGACCGAACCGAACACCAACCTTATCCTTTACGAGGCCCGTGACTCCCCATCGCCGGACTCTTCTCCGGACTCTGGACCATCCGCGCCCCTGCCAATCGAATCTGATTGGGCGCCGATCATTGAGTTCACTACCGTGGATATCTTTCCGCACTCGCCCTTCGGCGACATACTGAATTCACTAAGGTCTCTCTCTCTTTGTCAGGAGAGTCTTGGCCGGATTATGACCGGCAGGATTGGGATGCGGACGATGAAGAAATTCACTGACCACCCACCACCCACTTAGTAGCCACTGTCGACGACTTAACCGACATGCTCGATTTCGACTTCGAAGACATCGACAGTATGGACGACGATGCAGGAGACGAAGAGCAACCACTGCCCACAGGGCACTAGACAACCACCTCATCATATGACATGTACATGGTGGACACACCCAAAGAAGGCAATGGCGACGAGACAGCGGAGGATGACCCCTCCAAGAAGCAACCCAAGTGCCAACGTCAGCGGTGCCGCTCTAAGTCCCACCAAAGCAAAAGTGGTGATACCGGCACAGGAGATAATAACACTCCGGATAGTGCCGAAGATGGCAACAATCCCCTCCAGCACGATCTAGGATAGGAGGATGGAGAGGCCAGCCCTCCTGAGAGAGCGACAGATGAAAAGGAGGAGGATGACAATTACATGCCTCCTTCCGAAGACGAGGCAAGCCTCGACGATGATGAATTCGTCGTGCCAGAGGAACCCGTCGAACAAGAGCGCTTCAAGCGCCGGCTTACAGCCACGGCAAATAGCCTTAAGAAGAAGCAGCAGCAGCTTCAAGCTGATCAAGATCTGCTAGCTGACAGATGGACTGAAGTCCTGGCGGCCGAGGAATATAAACTCGAATGCCCCTCCAAGATTTACCCAAAATACAGGTTGCTACACCGACTGGAGGAAGAAGCGTATGATGCGGTTGATCGGCCACCTCGTGGCCGCGATAGAGAGGCATTCCAGCCAAAAGCTCAGCCTGCACCCTGACGCCATTCAAATAAAAAGGCATGGGGAAATACGCCAGACCTATGAGACGTATTGGAGGAAAAAGCAAAACATGCAAGATCGATCTACGGATCTCGAGGGGGCGTCACTATGCGAGACGATAAAACGTCATGCCGGATACAGTAAAAGTAAATTCGGTCGGGCCGAACACAGCGGGCAAGACTCATTGGAGCTGCGTCGCGATATAGCCCAGTACAGAGGTGCCACACACCCCTTATGCTTCATAGATGAAGTAATTGATCATCCAATCCCAGAGGGTTTCAATCCCGTAAATATAGAATCATACGACGACACAACAGATCCTGCTGTATGGATCGAGGATTTCCTCCTGCATATCCACATGGCCTGCAGTGATGATCTACACGCCATTAAATACCTCCCACTCAAGCTCAAAGGACCAGCTCGGCATTGGCTCAATAGCTTGCCAGCAGAGTCCATTGGCTGTTGGGAGGATCTGGAAGCCGCATTCCTCGACAACTTTCAGGGCACTTATGTGCGACCACCAGATGCCGATGACTTGAGCCACATAATTCAGCAGCCAGAGGAATCGGCCAGGCAATTCTGGAAACAGTTCCTAACAAAGAAAAGTCAAATCATCGACTATCCGGATGCAGAGGCTCTAGCAGCTTTCAAGATAACATCCGCGACGAGTGGCTAGCCCGGCACCTTGGTCAGGAAAAGCCGAAATCTATGGTAGCCCTCACGACACTCATGACCCGCTTTTGTGCGGGAGAAGATAGCTGGCTGGCTCGCAGTAACGACATATCAAAGAACCATGGTACTTCGGATACCAAGGACGGCAGTAGCAGGTCACGTCGCAACAAACATAAGCGCCGCATTAACAGCGACAATACCGAGGACACGACAGTCAATGCCGGATTCAAAGGCTCTAAACCCGGTCAACGGAAAAAGCCATTCAAAAGAAGCACTTCGGGCCCGTCCAGTTTGGACCGTATACTCGATCGCTCGTGTCAAATACATGGCACCCCCGACAAGCCAGCCAACCACATCAATAGGGACTGTTGGGTGTTCAAGCAGGCTGGCAAGTTAATTGCCGAAAACAAAGATAAGGGGCCACATAGGGATGATGAGGAGGAGCCCCGGGAGCCGAATACCAGAGGACAGAAGAGGTTCCCCCCACAAGTGCGGACGGTGAACATGATATACGCAACCCCCATCCCCAAGAGGGAGCGGAAGGGTGCGCTCAGGGACGTATATGCGTTGGAGCCAGTCGCCCCAAAGTTCAACCCATGGTCCTCCTGTCCGATCACCTTTCATCTCAGGGACCACCCCACTAGTATCCGTCATGGCGGATTCGCCGCACTGGTCTTAGACCCAATTATTGACGGATTTCACCTCACTCGAGTCCTTATGGATGGCGGCAGCAGCCTGAACCTGCTTTACCAGGAAACGGTGCACAAAATGGGTATAGACCCCTCAAGAATCAAACCCACAAAAACTACCTTTAAAGGCGTCATACCAGGTGTACATGCCCATTGCACAGGCTCAGTCACACTGGAAGTGGTCTTCGGATCCCCGGATAACTTCTGAAGCGAAGAGTTAATCTTCGATATAGTCCTGTTCCGCAGTGGTTATCATGCACTGCTCGAGCGAACCGCATCTGCGAGATTCAATGCGGTACCGCATTATGAATACCTCAAGCTCAAGATGCCAGGAACTCAGGGGGTCATTACAGTTAATGGAAACACATAGCGCTCTCTCCAAACGGAGGAGCACACTGCAGCCCTCGCAGCGGAAGCGCAAAGCAGCCTCTCAAGGCAATCCACTAGTTCAGCGTCTAAGGACCCGAACACCTTCAAGTGCGCCCGGAGTAATCGGCAACAGGACCTCCTGGCACGTTCCGAGCTTGTATAGCAATGCGCCCCCACCCCGGCCCAAGCCAAATGGTGAAACTCGTGCCACGCGTACATAATTACACATTAAAAATACCATGGGCACAGGTAGGGAGGGGGCATGACTACGGCACGCCCCAAGATGCGGCTTAAACCGCACTAGGGGCTTCCCGCTTTGTTATTTTTCTCTCTTTTAGGACATTAATATCTGGAAACCCTGTCCGGCAGCATGATTGCCGAACACATGATGCAGCAATCAAGGAGGCAGAAAGGTACATCACACCACAGAACTCCCAGGTGGATTACGATAACGAGTGAAATACTTACTTTAATATTATTCCTCAGCTTGCCCTTGGAGGGGACATAGTCCTACTTTTTGCTTATCGCACTACCTGTATCATTCTGCTCTAACGCATTTTTTTTCAATAAACAATGCATTGCATTAAGGCTTTTATTGCATTCTTATTATATATATATGTTCATTTGTGACATCCAGCACCCGTACACTCTGGTACGGCCAACACACCAGGGGCTTAAGTACCCCACAATATGGTGTGAAAAGTCCGGACACTTTCACAAGTGCGGCACCCCGAACTTATAACATTATATGCATCAGCTCCGAATCATGTCTTTGGTCAATAGTTGGGTTTGCCCGGCTCCCATGTTTTGGTACCTTACGTTCCGCTATATCATCTAAGGTAGCACCGGGAGAACTACTGCGATTGTGCCCCAGTTCAGCTGGGCTAAGCACATCAGTAGAGAAAGCTAAAACTGACTGTCATGATAAGGCGAGAGACTGGTCGCTGTTCGAGAGGTTTTCGAGTCCTTAATGACTTATGCCGCTTAGAGCGAGGAGTCGGCCCTATCCGGCTTAAGGCGTGTATCGCGCCCCAGATTCGGGCTTACGGATACCAGGGGCTTCGCCAAAATTTAAAATTATAGAATTCTATGGCTAAGTGAGAGTGATAAAGCACTATTAGTCTGATTCCCTTGTTCGTCGTGCTGAGCGCCTCCCTCGAAGGACCCAAAAATGGGAACAAGAGTGCTCAGGTTTATCCCGAATACCCTAGCACTCGTGGCATGGGGGCAGAAGCCGACGACTAGCCATCTCTCAGATTTGATAAAACAGCCGAATAGAAGGTAATATTTTAAATTCAAACAAGCGTTGCATAGCGCATATGAACAAGTTTTCATAATACAGGATTACACGAGCAAGTTCATTCAAATATTACATCTTTTGCACATTCGTCCGCTACGAGACGGGCACCCTTCAGGACACCCTCATAGTACATCCCGGGGTGGCGATGCTCCTTACCCTACGGCGGCCCTTCCTTGATCAGCTTCACGGCGTCTAGCTTGGCCCATTGCACCTTCACACGGGCGAAAGCCCGGCATGCACCTTCGATGCAGACGGGCCGCTTGACGACTTCCATCCGTGGGCATGCATACACAAGCCGCCTCACCAGGCCGAAGTAGCTGTTCGGAAGGGCGTCGCCAGGCCACAGCCGGACTATAAAGCCCTTCATGGCCTGTTCGGCCGCCTTGTGTAGCTCGACCAGCTGTTTTAGCTGGTCGCTCATAGGCACCAGGTGTTCGGTCCCTGTATATTGAGCCCAGAACAACTTCTCCTTTGAGCTTCCCTCCTCGGCCTGGTAAAATTGTGCGGCATCCGACACGCTGCGGGGTAAATCTGCGAATGCTCCTAGAGAGCTCCGGATTCGGGTAAGTAACAGATAATTTACTTTCACATGCTTGCTTTGCATATAGAATGCCTTACCCGCCGCTATCTTCTTCATCGCATCAATCTCCTGGAGGGCCTTCTGGGCTTCAGCCTTAGCATTTTTCGCGCTTTCGAGGGCCGTGGCAAGCTCGGACTCTCGCGTCTTCGAGTCACGCTCCAACGCCTCATGCTTCGACACGAGAGCTTGGAGCTCTTGCTGCACCTCGCCCACCCGTGCCTCCTGCCTCTCCCGCTCGGTGCGCTCCTTGGCCGCTTTCTCTTCGGCCTCGGATAGCGCTTACTTTAGGGTCGCCACCCTGGTCATGGCCCCTGGCAAATATACGATGATCCTGTCATTTTGCAATCGCGTCTTCTTTTATATATACATATATATAGACAGGGTATTACTTACCCTTGTTCTCCTCGAGCTGCCTCTTGGCAAGGCCGAGCTCTTTCTTGGACCCCTCGAGGTCCTGCTTCAATGCAGCAACCTTCGCAGTCTGCACGGCAGCGGCCAACAGCGAAGCCTGCATACGCATATTGACATACTTACATTAGACTCCTGCGATATGTTTGATCCTCTGTTCGGCTTTTCTTTGTGAACACCGAACAAAGCATCAGGGGCTACTGTCTATGTGGTAATATTTTTCCCCATATTTCAAACACTTACCTCAAAGCCTATTAGAAGGCTGGCACAGGCTTCAGTCAGTCCGCTCTTGGCGGACTGAACCTTCTGGACCACCGCACTCATAATAGTGCGGTGCTCCTCGTCGATGGGAGCGCTGCGAAGCGCTCCCAGGAGATTGTCCGGTGCTTCTGGATGGACAGAGGTCACCGGCACAGGCGTCTTGCCCCTCTTGGAAGGAGGCTGCCTGCCCGAATCCGGAACCGCTGGAGGTTCCGGCACGGTGTTCGGCTGACGGCCGAACTCGGAGCCCTCGGGGGCCTTGTCCCCTCTGCTCCCGGAGTCCGGAAGGTCGCCTTGAGGCGCCTCCGGGACTGTCTCCTCCCGACCCGGTGCCTCTTGAGACAATACCTAGGCGTTGTCCATAGGGCAAGGGGACGTGGCGATCGGAAGTGGATCACTATCCATATCCGACGAGCCCAGGGAGCCGTCCGACGATACGTCGATACGGGCTCGTGGCGGTCTGCATAGTCATAATTCGATGTTAGGAGAAGCAGCGCGACAAAGGAATGAGTTACTCTGGTATCCGAATACTTACGACTTCCCCAGGGGCTTGGCCCTGGGCAGCCACTCGTCTTCGCCTTCGGTGGCGGTCGTGGAACTATCCGGACGGAGAGTCCTTCCCTTCTTGGACCCTTCGGCCCCCCAGTTGGGGCGGCGTTCCTTTTCTTGTCTCCCCTGACTGGAGGGGGAGCGTCTTCATCTTCCTCCTCGTCTTCGTGGGAGGAGTGCGCCGAGGAGTCCTCGGACGATGAGTCTGATATCACCTGGCGCCGGGAACTCTTTCGGGTCCCCTTGGCCTTCTTGGTCTTCTCCAACACCTTGTAAGGAGCCAGAGTCAGCATCTCCGTCAGGAGAGCGTCTGCTGGGCCTTCGGGCAAAGGAGCCGGACAGTCGATCTGTCCGGCCGTCTCCTTCCAGTCCTGTCAAAGGTACAGGATCTTAGATCCCGCATAGAGTCAAACTATGAAAAACAAGTATCCTGTAAGAGGTAAAACAGCTTACCGTGCTGGCTTGGCGCTTCGTGCAGAATCCGCGATCCTCGGTAGTGGGCGGGGGAACCTCGGCGACCTTGAATAGCACCTTCTAGGCATCCTCGTGTGTTGTGTCAAAGAGCCTATTCAGAGTTTGGTGCTGGGCCGGGTCGAACTCCCACAGGTTGAAAGCCCGTTGTTGACACGGGAGGATCCGGCGGATGAGCATGACCTGGACTATGTTGACAAGTTTGAGCTTCTTGCTCACCATGTTTTGGATACATGTTTGGAGTCCGGTCAGCTCTCCCGAACTACCCCAGGACAGGCCCTTCTCTTGCTAGGAGGTGAGCGGTGTGGGGATGCCAGATCCGAACTCAAGGGCCGCTGCCCATGTAGGGTCACGCGGCTCGGTGATGTAGAACCACCCCGATTTCCACCCCTTTATGGTCTCCATGAAGGAGCCCTCGAGCCATGTGACGTTGGGCATCTTGCCCACCATGGCGCCTCCGCACTCCACTTGGCGGCCGCTCACTACCTTCGGCTTGACATTGAAGGTCTTCAGCCATAAGCCAAAGTGGGGCTTGATGCGGAGGAAGGCCTCGCACACCACGATAAACGCCGAGATATTGAGGATGAAGTTCGGGGCCAGATCGTGGAAATCCAGGCCATAGTAGAACATGAGGCCCTGGACGAATGGGTGGAGAGGAAATCCCAGTCCGCGGAGGAAATGGGTAAGGAACACTACCCTCTCGTGGGGCCTGGGGGTGGGGATGAGCTGCCCCTTCTTGATGTGACCCTCCGTGACGGAGGAGACCATCCACCTGCCTCCCGCTCCGGACATGGTTGGAGAAGGTTGAGGTGGGGAATGCGGACTTGGGTGATAGAGCTCGAGTGTGCGGAAATGGATGGGCAAAGGAGGAAGAAGGTGTGGATGAAAAGGTGAATCCTTGTCCCTTTATATGGGCGGCCGAAACTATGCGCCCCCACTAAGCCTGGTAAAACTCGCTTATCCCCCAAGCGCCGTAATCGATGGCGCGGTTGGGTTACCCACACCCGTATGGATGAGAATCCCGTAATAAGGGGGACATGATCTCTGCTTTGACAAGACGTGTCAAAAAACTGCCTCGAGTTATGTGCGGAGCTAGTTAAAGGAAACGGTTCGAGTAATCACGTTGCCATGGCTTAATGTCGTGTTGCCAAAACAAGTCAGCGGATTAGATTTGTGGAAATATTATTCTCTCTACGGTGGTATGTGGAACTTATTTTGCAGGGTCCGACACTATCCTTGTATTCAAATTCTTCCGTGGTGTATTCGGAGGAGGAACCCGCCTTGCAATGTCGAAGACAATACTGCGCGCCGGACTCATCGTCATTGAAGCCTGGTTCAGGGGCTACTGAGGGAGTCCTAGATTAGGGGGTCTCCGGATAGCCGGACAATATCCTTTGGCTGGACTATTAGACTATGAAGATACAAGATTGAAGACTTCGTCTCGTGTCCGGATGGGACTCTACATGGCGTGGAAGACAAGCTAGGCAGTACGGATATGGATATCTCCTCCTGTGTAACCGACCTTGTGTAACCCTAGCCCTTTCCGGTGTCTATATAAACCGGAGGGTTTTAGTCCATAGGACAACATACAATCATACCATAGCCTAGCTTCTAGGGTTTAGCATCTCCGATCTTGTGGTAGATCAACTCTTGTAATACTCATATCATCAAGAATAAATCAAGCAGGAAATAGGGTTTTACCTCCATCAAGAGGGCCCGAACCTGGGTAAAACATCGTGTTCCCTGCCTCCTGTTACCATCCGGCTTAGACGCACAGTTCGGGACCCCCTACCCGAGATCCGCCGGTTTTGACACCGACACCCGACCTAACCTGTTGTCCGGAGTCCGACGACCTTCCGGACTAGACAATCCGGGTTCTGGAATATCTTCTAATTATTTGGAACCACCGTCTGATGCTATGTTCGGAGGGCTGGTTGCATCCTTTCACGGGTGAGTATCCGGCTCTTCATGAACGGCGACCCGAACAAAGTCTGTCTTCAATATAGAAGAAGACTCACCGTCCTGCTGCCGCGATCTGGTGGGTAACCAGTGGAGTTTCGGTTTCTCCCTGATCAGTTTTAGGCCCGATCTGATCGTAATCTGTGACAACTCCCAAAGCGGCGATGCGATCTAACAGCTCATTTAAGGACGAAAACTCAGCCTGATCCATCTGCTTGGAGTGGTCGGAGTTGATGCAAAGGAATCTTCGGTCGCCAAGCTTGCCTTCCTCGCCAAGTAGAGTCCAATCCAGACACGGTGCAATCTTCGGCCTTCATGTCTTCACAGCCCATTAGTCCGGCCCATGGATAATAGGTAGGACGCCCGAGGACCCCTTAGTCCAGGACTCCCTCAATGCCCTCCTATCTCGTGGCCGCCTCGCGGACTTCCAGACTTCCACTCCTCCTGGTTTGCGTTTGTTCCAAGAAAGATCCTTGCGAAGGTTTTGTTCCATTTGGATTTTGTTTGATATTTCTTTTCTGCGAAACACTAAAATAGGCAAAAAAAACAGAAACTAGCATTGTGTCACCGGTTAATAGGTTAGTCCCAAAAATAATATAAAAGAGCATATTAAAGCACATTAAATATCCAAAACAGATAATATAATAGCATGGAACAATCAAAAAATATAGATATGTTGGAGACGTATCATGGCCACGGCGACCGACGATGGGGTGGCAGCCACGACCACCACCTCCCGCCTTCGGGCCGTGGTGGCGGAGCGGGTGATCGCCACAGTGGCCGACAGTGGGGTGGTGACAACGACGGACACCTCCCACCTTCGAGCCGCAGCTGCGGAGCAGGAGATGGCCCTGGCTCTCGACGCTGGTGTGGTGGCAACGGCGGCTGGCTACAATTGCTAACGAGCAGCAGCAGTGGAGGGTGTGGTGGGTGTTCCGCGCAAACTCAACAGGGACGCCATGCGCACTACACTACACCAGGGACTGCGCCGCTGCCGCGGTGTAGGCTCCCAGCTGGAGCTGTCCTCTGATGATGGTGAAGTGGCTGGGCGATGTTGACGGACCGGTGCCATTGGCGATTGTGGGGGAAGCAGACGAGATAAGCTACAGGGAGGAAGGAAAAAAATGCGACACAGGACTCGCCGGCCATGAGGGTCTCTATAGCAGGCCGGTAAGCATTGCGATTTTGGGGGATTTCACCGAGTCAGGTGCGAAGCTTCCGCAGGAACCTGCGAGGTTGTGCGGGAACGGGCTCACCGACGATTCATTGGCGCCACCGTTTGGCGAAAAGAACGCCCCCGCGTGCTGCGCAAGCTTGCGCTGTAAGCCGTCTGCGGTAGCGGGGTGACAAGACGTGCGAGAGGAAATGTTTAATAAAAAAATGTTTGCGATTTAATTACCCACTATACCCCCGTCCTAGTTTATAAGTAGGATTTAACTATAAAATACGAATGTATGTGGCCGAAGATTATATCATTGGAGTCGTATTTGAACATAGTTTCCAGCTATACCATTTTGTAACATGCATTAACACTATTTTGGTAAAATTTAAGGTTATATACCAGCAAGCGTTTTCCCGCAACACACACACACGGCTTATTCCATCACAAACAACTCCGATGGATCTACTGTATGCCACGTATCACAGACGCAACTCTAATCTGATTCGTCCTTGATGTCTCCGACATCGCTCGCATAGTTCGTCTTATTTGCCACGTATCACTGTGCCGTCCTCTGCCCGCGTCCCTCGGCGCACTCTACTCACTGTTAGGCGACGCGGCGCGCTCTGTCACATTCCTTGGCATGCTTTGCTCGTGTCCGTCGGCGCACTCGGCTTGTGGATAGCTTTTCCTTGCGCGTTCAACTGCTGAATGCATATATATATATATATATATACATATATATATATATATATACACACATATATATATATGGTTGATCTCCGTTGAGGCGACCGTGAAGTGCTCTGCCAGCGGTTGGGCGTGTTCACCATCAAGTCAGGGGCCCCATACGCATGCGGTTGTGCCGCGCGCATTGCCACGCGATGCAGTTACGTGCGACACAATGGAGTTATGCCCTGCAGGTTAGAACTGCCATCAGGTCTTGCCGATATTCCTGGCTGTCCGAGTTCCCCTTGAATTCCTGCGGCCATTATAACCTTAGTCTCTTCAACCATTTGATCGCGCCCCACAACACAATAAGCACACCCGCGATGACACATAGAGAGGGGATGTCCAGCGGCGCTCCAATGGAGTTCGGCGAGCATAGAGTGGAGACCCACGCGAGGGAGACGGATCTCTCGGTGGTGTACACCATCGACCTGGCCGTGGTGGACGACTACATCAATAGCGTTGAGCAGTTGCTTGCTGGAGAAAAGTACAAGGTGGTCAACATCGACCTCCAGTACACCGCCGGTCGTCCCGGCATAGAAGGTTGTCGTCACCCAGTTGTGTGTGTGCCATCGTGTCCTCATCTACCACTACTGCATGGCCACAGAGCATTGCGACCGTTTCAGCAGGTTTTTCAACAACACCGACTACAAGTTCGCCATGGTGGAAACCAAAGACGTTGTGAATGCGCTCAGTGTTACGGGCTTGTCCTGCAAGAACCTTGTCGAAATCCGTGGCCACTACAGGGTCTAGGGCAACACGAAGGACTCCCTGGTCGAACTCGCCTCGAACATCATCGACCCTTACTACGAAAAGATGAAGCAGGATGCCTAGAAAACAAGTCCCCTATCCTGGTATAGGGCTTGGATGCGGCAACTGGATGAACCTCACCTCAGGTTCGCGGCCAAGAGCATGTATACATGCTACGAGATGCACAGGCGGATTATTGACATGAGGAAGTACCTCGTTACCAAAATCGACGAGCCCGGATCGAGCCACAAGCAAAGCAAGCGTCGCAAGAACTAGATGATGATCAGATGATCGTTTATGCCAGTTAATCATGCATGTAATATATATTTTACTTTATTTGTGTGTGGAATTGTCATGTGTGTAGTAGCCACCTATGTAATTGTGCATGTAATAGTTTACTTTGGTGTGTGCAAATGCCATGGTTGTAGTAGCCACCTATGTAAGTGGATGTTTAATTTGGTTTTGCAAGCATGTCCTTACAAGTGTGTGTGTGTGTGTGCATATATATATATATATGTGTGTGTGTGTGTGTGTGTGTGTGTGTGTGTGTGTGTGTGTTGTTGTTGTTCTATATGCAATCCTATCGCACAACACACACGTCTTGTTAAGTTGAACCATTTCCGTTCTCTTGTGTCAACGCAAACAGTTCATCCAAGTGAACCGCATGCCGTATATCGCACACACCTTGATCTGGCTGACTGTTTCTTTTGTGTTGCCTAATCACAAACAGTTCATCTGAGTGAACCGTATGCTGTGTATTGCACACACCTTCATCTAGCTGCCCGTTTCTTTTGTGTTACCTAATCACAAACAGTTCATCTGAGTGAACCATGTGCTATGTACTGCACACGCCTTCATCTAGCTGCCCGTTTCTTTTGTTCCCCCTCACTGCAAATAGTTAATTGAACTGAACCGTATGCCCTTCATCGCACACGCAACTAAAATCTGAACCCTGTTTGATGCATCCTCCATCGCAAATGTTTTGCGCCTTTTTTGACGGTTTTCATACACCACCGTTTGCGACTATTGCATCGCACACAGTTTCTCGAAGGGTCTCTGATCATAGTGTCGTGTTAGCAGCATCCTGCAGTAGTGCATGTTGGTGAGTAATTATGCTTTAGTAAGAATATTGGTGTTAAGGTTTGTGATTCCCTATGCAAGCACGAAAGTCAATAGTTATGCAATGAAATTACATCCTACTTGTGGTGCATTATTCTGTGTTAGTTATGCTTAATGCTTGTTTATGAGAATTTTTGTTTCTTGGTTCGTTGCTTCTCAATGTTTTGCTAGCCTTTCTTTGTACTAAGTGGGAATACTACTTGTGCATCCAACATTCTTCAACCCAGTTGCGCCATATGAGTTCGCCATACCTACCCATATGCAGTATTTCTGTGTTGTTCTAAGTAAATTTGTATGTGCCAACTCTAATTTTTAAAATGAATTTCCTTTTTGTGTGCCCCTACGGCTCAAGATGAGTGTTTATTCACTTGTTATTGCACGAGAGAATGGCGGTAATAGGGATGACCAGTCCCGAAATGAAGAAGGAATTTACTTTATGTTGTCAACTAATAAATTCCTTGGAAAGTGCTGGTATGGAAGGCAACCGTGGATACGGCTAGCCATGGATTATGAAAGAATGGTGGAAAAGGAATAAACTTTATTTTATGTGTGGGAACCTCCTATGATGTATCTATCAGGGAAAGTATTGAAATCTACTCGTCGTTTTCGTTGATGGGATAAACATGCCTCTCAAAATATTTTTTTATATCTCAATTTAAGCTTTGAGCTGTGGCACCTCTACAAATTTGTGCTTCCCTGTGCGAAGGGCCTATCTATTTTACTTTACACAATTTTTATTTATTTTTGAGTCTCCATCTTCTCTTATAAAGCACCAACTAGCACTGGGACAATGAGGTGCTATACAAATGATTTTTAACCCCTTTTCGCGACGGCGTTCAGAACCGTTGCTAACTGAGTGACTGCGATAGGGGGTCCTTCCCACACGACCGAGAAATCGCCGGGGATATGCCCTCCTGGCACACACGCTCAGCAAAATGAGGTCTTGTGCGACCGACGAGCGACCAAATACGGTTATACGTATAATAGTGCTAAAAAATACAATTGTATAAGCGAAATCATTTCCGGTCGTAAGTACTTCCCACACAGTCAGTCCCCACCAAACCTTTCCATTCATATGTACATTCCACACATTCAATCCAAGGAATACATTCCATTAGTATGTACATCCCATACACTTAATCCAAGAAGTACGTTTCCGTTCGTATATACATCCCACACAGTCACTCCAAGGAAAACGTTTCCGTTCGTAGGTACATCACACATAATTTTCCCCATTAAATCGTTTGTGATGGCATTGCCATTGCACATGATATTAACAATTTTATTTTTTGCGTTACTGAATGCATCACACACGGTGCATAGAAGAATCTGTGTGGCAAAGGCTGTCCATCGCACACTTTTGATGTGGTAAACATTTGTGCAAGGTGGCCTAACACAAACAGTTTTCAAGAGGATGTCATGTGTTATTGTTCATTGATCCAACACGGTTTATTCCAGGAAACTGTGTGCATGAGGTCATCGCCCATGGTGTTTTCTCAATAACCGTTAATAATGGAAAAACCAAATTAGTTGGCTAATTGTCCATTAGCAGGCTGATTGCCTATTATTAATAATCCATTTATTAATCTAATTGACATTTCATATTAAGCACACAATATATTTCATTTCCATATTAAGGAAGCTGGATGTCATAATTGAAATACATCAGAGTACTTCAGCACTCAGCTACCCCATTACATAACTGCACCAGCACCAAGTTTCACATGCAAAATCTACAACCTTTCAAAATTAGCATCATAGACGGAACATAGACAGATGAATCTGATTTAGAAAATAGCTGAAAGTGGAAGGCAAATATTGAGCCTTCATTATTGTTGAAGGTTGTTGCAACTTTAGGCCAATGCTTATGGATGATTGATTGTCCATCCTTCATCCTCTTTAGGAACACTTCAATATTGAACCATGGGTGTTGTATGAATACCTTTCTCGCCTCCTAACCATATAGGTGGTTTGAGAGGTAATCATCAGTGAACTACTTTGGAAAGACCTGAAAACAAGGATATGCATAAATAGCTTCCCCAGATTTGAAATGGCGCAACGAAATTAAAAAGACAAGGTATAACAATTAGTACCATCCCGTAGTGAACTGATGTCTTCTCCATTGTGTAGACAAAGATCTTGTTGTTTTTGGTCGCTAATTTCCTAATCGTAACAATCTTTCTGAGTTTCTTGACTTAACTAATATTAAAGGACAACTCATTTCCACACATGCAAAAAGGGTCAAACAGTGGGTCAAAACCTCCGACAGCAGGTCCTACATGTGCAAGACCAAATTGTTCAAAACCTAATATTTTAAAAAGAAGTGGAAATGTGTGCTACTAAGTGCAATAGGACTAATATTTAAAAACAAGCAAACATAGTCATTCAAACTTTTATTGTGCAGGTCTAAGTTCACTAGTTATTTTCCCTGTTTGGATCCATGGGTTAGATTTAGTTTGACCTAGTTTGGGCTCAAATAGCCCTAAAGTATCCTAACATGAGGGCTAGTTTGAGCTAGTAGCGTCAAACACACCTAAAACAACTATCCCACCCAAGAGGTGCTGATTGGGGCTAGTTCTTCTAGTGCATTTATTGTCAATCTAACATTATCATGCAAACACCTCTTTGGCTAGAGTTAGTTCAGGGTTACTCATTGTTTAGTATCATTGTTATTTAGGAAACGTAGGATAGCGTAGGGCGTATTATACCTTGACTTATACTCCAAGATGGCCATGTACTCTTATATATATGCCCACGAGACTCAAGCAATACAATCAACTATTCCACGAATCTCTCTCTCCCTTTTAACTGTCATGAGCTAGAAACTAACTCTAACCTCTAGCTAAGTTAGAGTATCCAAACAGTGCCATTGTTAAATCAAATGGAAAAGCATGTTCAATACTCCCTCCGGTCCTTTTTACTCTGCGTATAAGAATTGTTTGAAGTCAAACTTCAGAAAGTTTGACCTTATTTATATGAAAACATATCAACATCTAGCATGCTACAGTTATACAATATGAAGATTTAAGTCATGACACATGTACTGATATTTATTTCATATTGTGAATGTTGGTATTTTGTTCTATAAAGTTGGTCAAACTTTACGAGGCTTAACTTATATGTCGCGGGAGTACACCAAGCCAATATTGTCATTCATAGAGCTATTGTTAAATTTGGTATTGGTGAAATTGAACTGCACAATTCATACTAGCTCATATAAAACATCATACGGATAATAGCTGAAATAAACAAGGCATACTATGAAACACCAAAGATGGCAATAGAAACTAGACATATGCTAACTAAAAACAACCGGACAACCATAAATCGTAGAAATAAACAAGGCGTAATGCAAACAACCTAATATAGCAATAAATATAGGACATGTTCTCACTATAAAAGGGGTTTGAGAAAACAAATCATAGGTTTCCTCAATTTTCACAGATTGGCTCCTCCTCGTGGTCGCCGTCGATGAGGTCTGACTTGCCAGCTGAAGATCCCAGGCCAACGTCACAGAACATGTCCTTCAAAAATGACAAAAGGGGCTCCATGGCGTTGAAGGATGGAAAATTGGTCATAACGAGCCACAGGAGATCAGTGGCAGGGCCATCGATGAGATGGACGACTGTCGAGCCCGAAGGGTTGGGGGTGGGCAACTTAACCTCTGACATAACCCGCGTTAAACTGTTGGTGTTGCTGACCTGGATGTTGTGGCCGGCGTCCGCGACATGCCAGAATACTCTAGCCCACTGATTGAAAGGCTCAATCCAGGTCCAGTCATCATTGTCGGCTTCCTCGGCGGCCACCTCACCTACATCGGGCGAAGAGGCCACGGTAAAGCTCTTTTGGGCCATTTGCTCCTCGAGCTCCCTGTGAAGCATAGCCGGGCATAGGCTGCAGCGCTCTGGAGTGGGGGAGGGGGTGGGGATGGGGATCTCTGGGAAAGGGGCGTTTCGCAGGCGTCATCTAAGAAGCTCAGGATGGCGAGGGTATGTATATCGGCGGGTAACCTGCATGGGCAGACCGACAGAGGTTGACGTTGGAGGCGGCGCGATGGCGGCTGTGACCTAGCTAGGTTTGGAGCGAGGGAGGTGTGGTGTGTATGTCTATGAGCGGAGGATTTGGGGTGAGCGAAGGATTTGGGGGGTGTGTGTGGAGGGGGTTCGAGGTCGTGTTTGAGGATATGTCACGGGTACTAAAATTTTTACTAGGCGGGAGTAAAATGGTAGGGCAACCGAAAATTTGGATCAAGAGATTGAAGCAGAGCAGTGCGGGAGTAATGAACATCACACGCGGTTAAAACATAATAATCGTGTGCTATCAAAAGAAAAACACTTGAGCCGAGCAGATATTTTTGAGATTGCGAGGGATGGAGGCGGGAGTAAAATGCCAGGGCTACTAAAAATTTGGATCTACTAATTGAAGAAGAGCGGGAGTAACAGACATCGCACAAGGTCCAGACATACTAATCGTGTGCTATCACACAGAAAAAACATCTACATGGGTAGATATTTTCGAGACTGTGAGGGAGTAGATATTTTTGAGAGGGGGAGGGAAGCCTCATATGTGGAGCCCAATCTACTAAGATCATGTGGGTGACAGGGGCAGGTGCGCGGCACACAGGTAGTCCTAGGGAACCTTGTCTGTTTCGTACTTAATCGCAAACGGTTGTTGTCCGACTCGTCTGCTATTTATAAATTTGGCCAAAAAACGCAGAAAATGGTTAGTACACGAACACACTTGCATGTGGACCAATCATATGTACAAAAATGGTGGTTTGATGTCCAAATACCCAATGCCACAACTTTGATGTGGCACCTGTCGCACAAAGCGCATGT